>NC_057813.1:713775268-714024992 GCF_018294505.1 Triticum aestivum | reverse complement strand
TATGTTTAATTAGTTTAGATTATTTAGATTATTATTTTTTCACTATTATATATGTATGAATGCATGTTAGATGGATATAATTAGTGTTTAATCAGTTAGAAATTAGTGTTATATAGAAATGTTAGAAATTAGTGTTATATAGAAATGTTAGAAATTTTAGTGTTATTTAGATTATTTAGATTAGCATAATTAGTGTTATATAGAAATGTTAGAAATTTTAGTTATCAAAATCCAATCATTAAAAAAATGTTACTTTTTGCGGGCATATAGCTAGTATTTGTTCTCGACGATGCCCGGCCCGCATCCTCGTCGTCGACCCGTCCGCGATGACGTCCAGCCGACCCATGTCCGGGACTGAGCTCCGCCGGGCTGGCACTGGGAGGTGCTTCCTGGAGGGGCGCGCCGCTTGATGAGGAACCCGGCCCCGGGTCCCGTCGTCGACCCTGATCTCGTTTGGTGGCGTTCGCGTGGGCCAGTTTCGGTGCGGAGGGACCCGGCCCCGCCGGAGGTGGTACGTCGCCGTGTCAGGGAGGAGGACGAGTACGTTCATCGCTACATGGTTGCGTTAGAGGGCGGCAGGTTCTCCAATACCTGGCAGTATCTTCGGGGATCTCACTTCAGCTATGATCCTATGAGGGTTCCTTCTCTTTGGGTGTCCACCGCCCGCGCCACAGGAACCGCGAGTGTCCTAGATTCTTCTGTAGTATTCGATCTTTAATTAGCTAGCCAGTGATGTACTATTCAATATTATATATTATTTGAGACGATGTATTCAAGATTATATCTATTATTCTAGACGAAGTATTCGAGATTATATCTATTATTCGAGATGATGTAATTGAATACTAAATTGTTTTATATTTCTTTTGAATTAGTTAAATAAAAGCTATGGCAGACAATACCGACAGAGAGGGAGAACAGACCATGTTCGATATGATACGCGGGCCAGATGATGATCAGAATGAAGAAGATTATGGCGGCTCTGAATTTCTAAACAACACCGGAGAGGGTGATATGATATTCGATCGCGACAACCGAATTGATGAAGTCATGAACTACGATTATGACGATGACGAAGAACATGTTGATCCTGAAACAACAAAGACCGGCGAGGTATATATATTTATATAAGCAGGTATCTGGTGATCATCACATGTTTTAAATGACTTGAAGATATATTAACGAATCGATCTTTGTTCTTTCAGCCATTCGGATCGAGCAAATCTTCAGGCAAAAGGACGAAACGAGGCCCGAACAAAAAGTTGAAGGAGGGCGTAAAGTACAATATCGAGGCAGTCAGACCTAATGGTGAACCATTAGCGCCTAAGAAGATTGCGGACAAGTTCGTTCGTCAGTGCGGAGTTCTTGTGAAGGACCAACTCCCGATCTCCCTTCAAGAATGGAGAGAGCCAGCAAAAGATAAAAGACAAAAAGGCAAAGAGGACGCTGCTCCACGTCCAGATGTTACTTTTGTCGACAAGAATCAAAAAGATCTGCTTTGGGATACTCTCATGGAACATTTCACCCTACCAGATCATTTCACAGAAGCAGATGTGCAGAAAGTCAAGGACGCTGCTCTTAGGAAGATGGCGGTTGCATTCAAGAACCACAAGAATCATGAATGGGACAAGTACGTCAAGGGAGGAAGGAAGACACCAGTATTCGGGGGAACACTAGAGAACCAACGTGCTCATTGGGACGATTTCGTGAAATTCAAGGATTCGGAATTAGCTAAGGAATGGTCGAGAATAAACAAGAAGAATGCCGAAAAAAAGGATAAGTTCCATAACCTGGGGCCAGGTGGCTATGCGGTGGCAATGCCTAAGTGGGATAAGTCTGAGAAAGAGATGGAGGATGCAGGTGCCACTCCGGTTACTAAGAGCTGGCCCCCCAAGGTCAGGACTTGGTTCTATGCGCATGGGGGGGAGTTGGACCCGAAGACAGGCAATGTTTCGACGAGGGCAAGTCTGAAGGGAGCCGACGATGCGATACTTGTTGCAATAGAAGAGGCACGATCGGGGGTGTTCGAGCCCAACAGAGAGAACGACGAGCTTACGCGTGCCCTGGGAAATCCTGAACACCCGGGAAGAACACGAGGCAAGGGCGCTATTCCTTGGTATGAGGGGTTTTCAGACTGGAACATCGACTACAGAACCCGTGCGAGAAAGAAGATTGCGGAGGAGAAGAAGAGGAAGATGGAGGAGGAGCAGAGGAAGCGGGACTATGAACGCCTTCAAGGCCTAGAAGCAAGTCAAGCGGAATTGGTAGTCAAATTCCAGCGGCAGCAGGAGCAGATCGACTCACTTACCCAGCAAAGGGGGTCTCAGCAGCTGCAGCAGCTAGCGAATGATCCAGCATTGGATAGCACCGCCCCATCCATGCCGAGAAGCAGCGTGGGTTCCGCCCCGGACGATGCAATGCTAGGTAGATACCCCGTGGATGACATCACGGAGAACACTAGCTGCGAGCTACACGTCAAAATGAAGAACATATCCATGAAGGTGGTGGACGCCGTTGCTTTTACAAATCCCCCCGAGGCAACCTTCCATTGCAACCCGATTCCAGCGGGCTATGCTCGTGTCTTGGTTGATGAGGTGGTGGACCCATATTCGGAGCTAGAGCTTGACTATCCTGGAGGTGACGACGAGCGCTTTCTCGGAGACGCCAAACATCATATCATCCTATGGAAAAAGGATTGCATCATCTTTCGAAGGCCACCGACACCGCGTCAGCCGACTCCTCGTCGAAGTCCTCACCGAGTCAGCAGTCTCCCGCTCCTGCAAGTCCACCAAGTCCGGCAAAGTGTCAGGCCACTCCTCCTCCAAGTCCGGCAAAGTGTCAGGCCACTCCTCCTCCTCCAAGTCCGCCACAGCGTCAGACGTCCACTCCTCCTCCAAGTCCGGCACAACCTCAGGCCACTCCTCCTCCAAGTCCGGCACAGCTTCAGGCGGCCACTCCTCCTCGTCCAACTCAGCCCCGTCAGCCGTCTCCACCGCCTCAGCAATCACAGAAGAGACACCTCGTAGCTATGGTGCGTAGCGGTACGAGTCGAGGTAGTACAGGAAGTACAGGCGGAGGCAAGCGATATAAATATGGTCCAAGCCTCACGCCTCTTCCGCAGAGGGCTTATGACAGGTCCGAGGAGGAAATCGCAGCCATATCGAAGTCCGAGGTGGAAGCCCATTTTGCACCGAAACCACCACCGCTGCCAAGGGAGAAAGTGCCTGAGAAAACGATTGACCACTTCATTCGTATGGCTCAACCACCAGCTCCCAAGCCTGTTGACACAGACTATGAGCGCCACATCAGGAAGTTAAATCGAGCACGTCTACATAAGGAGGCGAGCTCGGGATAGAGCAAACAAGAAGCAGCTGTCAAAAAATGCGGGAAAACCATTCCCCAGCTGGGAGAACAGGCGGCGCAATCGATCCCCTCGCTTGTTGTGCCAACAACACGTGACAGTACGTGCACCCAACATTATTGTGGGCAAACAGTTTACGTTCCTGAGGTGGACAATGTGGTAATAACGGAGGAGCATATAATGCAGGCTGAAGTTCTCAAAATCACTGTTGGACAACTCCTCGAGATCGAGCCCATGCCTGTGCTTAGAGAGGATGAAATAAAACGGAAATATGTCCGGGGCCAACCTTTGGTCGAGCCAAACAAGGTCAAGAACCTCCCAACGATAATGTATGAATTGCATCAATGGTACATGAACATTACCAAGATTTCCGGTCGATTGTCCCTCATGGTGAATGTCAAGAAGGAGCATTACTACCATGAGAAAGTTGTGTCCGTTGAGTATTCTGAACTGTTTCAGTTATACAATCAAGACGCGCTCGACAAATCTATCGTCAGTTGCTATTGTCTGTAAGTGATTTCTTTCTGTAATTTAAGTCTCAAGCTAGCTATAGTGATCCTTTTGATCAATCATTACCTGTAATTATCCTCACTATATTCTTTTCTGTGGTATTATATGCATGATGAAGATGTATGAAATGAGAAAAGGTGGACGCTATGGCATTGGGTTCATTGACCCAAACACCGTTAATGAATACACATGGAAAATAGATGCACGTCATCAAAAGGCCGTAGAGGACAGCATGCTAGAGTTCTTGAAGCGCCTCAAATACAATGAAGATATACTACTTCCTTACAACTTGCAGTGAGTCACACTGTCTTGTACTACAAATTCTCTGTTTTTGCCTACTAGCTAGCTACATGTTTTTGCTTACATATGCCCGCTTAATTAAGACATGCAAACGTGTGTGCATGCAGATATAACTGGGTCTTGTGTATCACTAAAGTTGACGCCGAAACAGTTGAAATACTGGACTCACTACTCAAAGAAAAAACTGACTATAACATCTTGTTTGGGATAGTCAACAGGTAATTTCAATCATTATTAACTATATATCTCGGCCTATTTAGTTCGTCATTTCATGATATGAACTATTTAATAACCCCTTTATTCATTTTCTTTGTCGGCGGGCAGGGCTTGGGCAAGGTTCATCAGCGTCACGGAAGGCGAATGGAAAGAAAAGCTTAAATGGGGAAGACCCAAGGTAAGTAATTAAGTAGTACTAGCTATAGCTAGCTAGCTGCCATCTCTTTAGTTATCATGCTTGATTAATTATTATCTGATCAAATTCCATTCTCGTAAAGGCCCTGAAGCAGGCGCAGGGGACTGATCTGTGTGCATTCTGCATTTGCGAGAACATTCGCATGATGGCGTCCGAAAGGAGCAGATCTCAAAGACAGGAATGAGTATGCTTGTCAAAACACTATTCACAATTTTTACACCATTATCGATATCTAGTCACACAACTAATACACATGCATATTGATCTCCTTCTTAACAGTTCAGAGATGTGCGGAGAAGCTCCTAGAAACGGAGCGTGTAGAAGCACTTCAAGAGGAAATAGCGGGATTTTTGCTCGACCAGGTCATAAATCCGAAGGGAGAATACTATTACCCGCTACCGCCCTCATGAAAACCACTTCCAATTGTCATCGTGCTCCGAAGGCACCAATTAGGCTAATGCCACTGGCTCCGAAGGCAACATGCATATGTAGGAGAAATTGTATATAGCTATACATGTGTGTATGTGTGAATTAATTAATATGATGGTTTGTGAGACATTAATTGATGATATATATATGCATGATTGGTTCTACTAGAAATTCTATATATATATATATATATATGCATAACGTGTACAATGTGTAGTATCGTAAAATACCAGCAAACCAAAAAGAATTAAAATGAAAACACAAAATTAAATGAAAAAGAAATCATAAAACTAAAAACCCCCCAAACCTTATAGTACCGGTTGGTCTTACCAACCGGTACTAAAGGGCTCCAGGCCCCTGGAGCTGGCTCGTGCCACGTGGTTTCCCTTTAGCACCGGTTCGTGCTGAACCGGTACTAAAGGGGGGGGGGGCTTTTAGTGCCCACACTTTAGTGCCGGTTATGGAACCGGCACTAAAGGGCCTTATGAACCGGTGCTATTGCCCGGTTCTGCGCTAGTGTTTTTTGAAAAAAAACGCAGAGGTCTTTTCTATTTTTTTATATAAGAATAGGAATAAGGATGGCAATGGGTCGGGTCTGGATCGGGTTGAACAATATCAAATCCATATCCATATCCATGAAGACAGTCTTTGCCCGCCCACGAAAAAATCCACGGGTGAAATTTTTTGTCCATGTCCAAACCCGATGGATATCCGTACCCACTGGATATCCATTGGATCCTCTTTAGACATATAAATAAGACATAACACAATGTTAACATAAGCCCTTCCATTCTTCACTTCGTGGCAGGCTAGGCTTCACTTATAGTAAATCGACGTCCACTAACAACATAAGATCATTTAGTATTTTTCTAATAGATAAGAATGACGAGTCAGTTAACAAGGAGATAAAAATAGGGGAACGGCGTTGGGGTATGTTACAGAGGGGATTGAATGTCAACTAATAAAAGTTATGACGGGGATTGTGTAATTTCTTTGGCATGTTTTGGATAACAAAGTGTAAAATTGCAGTGGGACATGTGATTGTGGGGTAGGGATAGCAGATTTTTGCCCATTAAGTCATACTATCGGTTCGGGTTTGGATATACCCACGGGTACAAGATTATATCCATGCCCTACCCACGAGAAATCAAGTCAGGTTTGGGCGCTGCCATGGACACAAAGGCATATCCAAACCCTATCCATTCGGGTCGGATATCCATGGATATCCATGTCCATGGATAAAATTGCCATCCTCAAATAGGAACGCTAGGTCCAACTTATGTTTCCCTTCTAACTATATTATATATATTTAAATTATTTTATATGTTATTATATATTATTTTTATTGTCATCATATATTTAACAGATACTTACATATGTAAGAAAACAATATCCCACATCTTATTAACTTATAAAAATAATTTCTTAACAAATAAAAACCTGGATTGTTTTGGCACGAAAATCCTAATGAATGTGTACAAAAGCTTGGTAAGATTTAAGGATGAATGTAATAATATCACTTATTATTTAAATATATTTATAACAAAATGCTCAGCCCCTTTTTATTTTTTGATAACATTGCTGGCCCAACCCAACATTATAATTAGAATCAGCCCAGCAAAATCGTGTATTTCGAGAAAGTGCAAATGGCCTGTAATTTTTTAGGAAATAAAATAAATGGGCCGCATGGACGCTACATTATTTGTTCACTCAGCCGAGCTAATGGCTGTAATTCAAAAAAAAATCAAATTGACTGTAAATTCTACCGCGCAAAAAAAAGACTGTAAATTCTGAAAAAATGGGTTGAATATGTGCCACATTTTTGGAGGCTGAAATGTGGGCCAATAGGTCGAAGCCAACGCGAGTCGTTGTCAATTTAGTCAACAAATGATTCTGACATGTTAGCCCTTGGATTTACATCCAACGACCGGCATCCATCTTCAATCTCTCGTCTTCTTCCTCCAGCGCCGCCGGGACCACCTCCCGCCTCCTGTTGCTAGCAGCTCTGCTTAGCACGTTCGCTATGAAGCGCTACTCCACCGTTGGCCAGACCATCCCTCCACCCCTCCACACCTCCTGTTCTTCTCCACCGACTGCCGAACCAGACCGCACTAGAACCAGTTAACCCTCGTACACCTCTCCGTATGCGACTCTACTCCCGCGTCTTCCCATCTCCGGCCCGTTGCTGTCCGGAGCCTCGCTGTCGTCCACCACCTTGGATGCGCTCGGCGCGGCATGGTCAACATGGTCAACGAACGACACCATCAGAAGTAGACTATGCTGGGTCCACGGCCGCACACAAGGAAATGCCTCCTTATTACGTGCAAAATAATGATTCCTCCACCTGACATCTGGGACCCACCGGAAGGGCCTCTGTATTTCGTGAAAAAAATGTGCCCCCCGCTGACATGTCGGACCCACCATCTATCTTCGCACGCAAGGAAGTGCCTCCTTATTACGCACACAAAAATGAATACTCCCCCTGCCAGCTGGAACCCAGCATAGTGGGAGGCTGACTTGTGGGCCTACCAAGTTGACGGGGACGGAGGGCTTTGTCAACTTAGTCAATATGAACGATTCTAGCTTCTGTTACCGTACGATGTTCATCCAACGGCCGTAGTGCTTCTTCAACCTCTGGTCTTCTTGCTCCAGCCACCCAAACCAGCGCCGGTCGTGTCGCGTGCTCCTGCCTCCCGTGGCCGGCTATGATGCCGCGGAGGCCTCACCGCCCCCTACTACTCCCACCGCTGGCCAGGCCATCCCTATACTCACCCGCACCCCCTGTTATTCTGTGGCGACAACAGCCTCACACCGCAGCCGAACCAGTGAACCCTCGTACTCCTCTTCGCGTGGGCATCCACTGCTGCGTCTTCCCCGGCTTTGAGTCGTCCCCTTCCTAGGCCTCGCCGTCGTCCATCGCCGTGGTGCTCTCGGCACGGCGTGGTCAACATGGTCAAGGAACGACTTCCATCGGACGTGGACTGTACGTGGAGAGGCTGACAGCTGGGTCCACGGCCGCAGCAAGGAAGTGCCTCCTTATTACGCGCAAAATAATAATTCCTCCACCTGACAGCGGGGACCCACCGGACGGGCCATCGTATTTCACGAAAAAAACGTTTTCCCCTGACTGCTGGGACCCACCAGCTACATCTTCGGACGCAAGGAAGTGCGCCCGGGCAAAAAAATGATTCGCCCCCCTGACTGCTGGGACCCACCAGCTACATCTTCGCACGCAATGAAGTACGTCCGGGATAAAAAACGATTCGCCCCCCTAACTGCTGGGACCCACCAGCTACATCTTCGCACGCAAGGAAGTGCGTCCGGGCAAAAAAACGATTCACCCCCCTGACTGCTAGGACCCACCAGCTACATCTTCGCAGGCAAGGAAGTGCCTGACAGTCGGGACCCACCTGATCGAAGCGTACATAGCATTGTCATTCTGGTCGCGAACGTGTACGTACATACTGGTCGATGTATAGGCGCGCACGTGTCGTAGTAGAGGCGCGCATGTAGCATGTACACGTACGTACAACGGCCAGGATGCAAGAAAGAAAATACGGTCACCTACGTACATACGGACGGGGTCTCGAACGCCTACTCGCGCATACGTACGGCCAGGGCTCGTGAACATGGTTGGGTCAAAACGGAGAAACAGCGTCATCGTCGTGTTCATGGGGAGGCAACAGAATGCGTCGTGTTCATGGGGAGGCAACGGAATGCGTCGTGTTCACGGGGAGGCAACGGAATGCGTCGTGTTCATGGGGAGGCAACGGAATGCGTCGTGTTCATCGGGAGGCAACAGAACGCGTGGGAGCCAACCGGCTGGGTCGGAACGGAATGTGTGGTCGTGTTCATTGGGAGGGCTTGGACGAAACAGGCGATGGAAACGAGGCCTGGCATACCGTGCAACGGAGGAAACGGACCTCCTACATTCGGAACGGGGTCCTGTTGATCGGGAGGGGTCTGGCATACCGCAAAATGGACGAAACGGACCTCCTACGGTCGAAACGGGGGTCCTGTTGATCGGGAGGAGTGTGGCGTATCGCAAAACGGAGGAAACGGACCTCCTAAGGTCGAAACGGAGGTCCTGTTGATCGGGAGGGGTGTGGCGTACCACAAAACGGACAAAACGGACTTGTGTTGGAGCGCTACGGTCGAAACGGGGGTCCTGTTCATCGTGAGAGGTGTGGTGTACCGCAAAACGGGACTCCACGGAATACTGTTCATCTCCACCATCGGCCTCCTCCAGCCTCCACGGGCTCCTGTTCATCCAGCCTCCACCATCTGCTACTCCACCGGCTACTATTCAACCACCCCTCCATGGGCACCCCTCCACCGTCTACTATTCATCTAGCCCTCCACACCACGGGGTCCTATTCAACCACCCCTCCACGGGCACCCCTCCACCGTCTACTGTTCATTCAGCCCTCCACACCACGGGGTCCTGTTCATCCAGAGGCAACGCCACCGCTCACTGTTCATCCAACCCCCCTCCCCCCCCGCAACGCTCACTGTTCATCCAATCAATCGGCTTCAGTTAGCAGCAGTAGCGAAGGAATCGCTCGATCGGGTTCAGTTAACAGCCATCGATCGATCGCTCGGGTTCAGTAACGCGTAGCCTGCAGTGCAATCGCTTGGGTTCAGTTAGAGCCCAACGCCTCGCTCGGGTTCAGTTAGAGCCAACGCCTCGCACACACGCGCGTACGTGTACGAGAGAAACGTGCATCGCTCGGCCCCCGACCATCCACCGTAACCGGGAACTCCCCAACATTTTCCTCGCCCTCGCTTCTACCACGGTTTTTCCGTCATGGACGGCCCAAAGAATGTCATGCAGCTGCGTCTCCGGCCCGCCCAGGACGAAAAGCCCATTTTCTGTCATCATTTTTTGTCATAGAAGTAGGAGCCCACCACATCTGTGATGATACCGGGTTTTGTCACAATTATCGTCATAGAAGTGTCATATGTATGACAGAAAAAAGTTTCGTTCGGCCCAAAATGTCACGGATGTGTCTTTTTTTTGTAGTGCTTTACTCGTTTTGTAATGCATCATCCCGCAACTAACTCATTAGTCACATTGCTTGCAAGGCTTCATATGATGTGTATTGCCGAGAGGGCCCAGAGATACCTCTCCGATACTCGGAGTGACAAATTCTAATCTCGGTCTATGCCAACCCAACAAACACCTTCGGAGATACCTGTAGAGCATCTTTATAATCACCCAGTTACGTTCTGACGTTTGATAGCACACAAGGTATTCCTCCGGTGTCTGCGAGTTGCATAATCTCGTAGTTGGAGGAATATGTATTTGACATGAAGAAAGCAGTAGCAATAAAACTAAACGATCATTATGCTAAGCTAATGGATGGGTCTTGTCCATCACATCATTCCACTAATGATGTGATCCCGTTCATCAAATGACAACACATGTCCATGGCTAGGAAACTTAATTATCTTTGATCAACGAGCTAGTCTAGTAGAGGCATACTAGGGACATGGTGTTTTGTCTATGTATTCACACATGTATCAAGTTTCCGGTTAATACAATTCTAGCATGAATAATAAAGATTTATCATGAATAAGGAAATATAAAATAACAACTTTATTATTGCCTCTAGGGCATATTTCCTTCAGGAACTGCCCGGCGGAGTGGTTGCAACCAGCACGCAGAGGAGCTGCCATCATTGGGCGGCTGAGCTAGGGATCGTGAAAAGGTTGTGCTGGCACATATGGGCTGAGAAGGTGCAACCAGCGGGCGACCATGCTAGGACCATGAACCGGCAGTGCAGGAACCAGCGGGTGACGAAGCTACAACCGGTAGGAGCCGAAGCTACGAGCAGTGGCGAGATGGTGGAACCAATGGTTCGGGATGCTGGGACTGGGAACTCTGGGTGCTACAACGGTTACCACTAGATGTTGGGCTCAATCACCCAGGATGCTTCGACCGGGCACAACAAGATGTTGGAACCGACCAAGAGGGGTGAGACCACGGGCACCACAATGTGCTGCAACTAGCCACTGGGGGGATTGCTGGACCCGTGCTAGGAAAAGCTATGATAGGGGCACCCAATGTTGCAAGCGGCGGGGCATTAATTATGCAGCAAGAAAGCCCAAATATATTCAATTGAATTCAATTAACATACTCCGGCGCCCTGAGCGTCACACATCCTTTCATGTGCCAGCCTTCAATAAACACCTCTCCTGACGCCTCGCATCCATCCGCTATTTAAGTGTGGCCACGCAAGAAACATACAACACCTCTGCTCTCCATATCCTTGTACCACACCCGCCATGGCCTCCTTGAGCTCCAACCCTTTGGAGCAACCTCTCATCCTAGCAGAAGAAGGAGATCACCGGTATTGCGGCCGGCTGGGTGGCCCAACGAGCCAACAGAATAGAGTTTGGCTTGTCGGCAAGCTCTCTGGAGTCAGGCACCACAGTCATCGCCAGGCCATCCTCTCCAGTCAAGCTGGCCAATGACGTCTCTCGACAAATCGGTCATGAGCGATGGCGGCAACACGTCCAGCAAGCGGAGACAAAAGCCATGTTCGTGGAGGTCGATGCGTAGGTGGAGAAATTTGACCAGGGCACCGACGACATCCTTGTGGTGGACATGTGTCCTTAGACTCCGCCGTTGCGACGGCATTTGCTCCAACGTCGGTGCGGAGCTTGGAAGGTAGTCCGGGAGCAGATGTAAATTGTGGTCTGCATCGACGAGATCTGGAAGACGGGGCTTTTACTTGGCCCATGGTTGATTGATGGCAGGTATAGTTTCCTCCTTGGGCGTCTTAGTCGTGGTGGGGTGCCGGATCTGGAGTTCGATGTCGTGTCCAGAGTGTTGCCCTTGTCTGAATCGGTCAACGGCAAGGGCTTCACTTTTGGTGAACCACCTTGGAGGTCCGCAAATCTACATATCAGCGATGGAGCCGCGTTGAGCTCGCTGAGGAGGTGATCCGTCATTTTCTTTTTCGTTCGGTGGCTGGTGTGGTGGTGCTGGAGGCAAGTGACGGGCATTGGTGTCAAACTCAGGGACGTTCTGTCGTCTTTTCAGTTTTGTCATGTCAGTCTTTACGTGACTTGGACTTTAATAGAAGTTACAGTAATTTCTAAACATGAACTACTTCGAGAATTTGCCACAGATCCAAAACTTGAATAATTTTCCACAAGCATCGTGTGAATTTTGTGACAAATTTGCAGAGCCGCGAGCTAGAAGATCGATCTCCACATGCAAATTTACTTAGAGAGGTGGCACGACGACGGTGGCATGCAGCCACAGGTCGCTCTTCCTCCTCGCCGTGATCCCGAACGCCTCCGCCATGTCCAGCTCCTCCGTGCCCCCGGGGAGCTCCCAGTCGAAATGGAAGAGGAGGCTCGCCAGCGCGAGCTCCATGACGGCGAGCCCGAACGTGATCCCGGGACACATCCTCCGCCCCGCGCCGAACGGCAGCAGCTCGAAGTCCGCCCCTCTGAAGTCCACCGCCGCCGCGGACTCTTCCTCGAACCTCTCCGGCCGGAACTCCTCGGCGTCCGGCCCCCAGCTCGCCGCGTCCCGGCCGATGGCCCATGCGTTGACGAGCACCATGGCGCCCTGGGGCACGTCGTACCCCAGGACGCGACGGGGTTCCCGGCACTCCCGCGGGAGCAGCAGCGGCACCGTCGCGTGCAGCCGGAGCGTCTCCTTGATCACCAGCCGCAGGTATGGCAGCTCCTGCAGGGCCTCCTCCCGGACGCGGCTCTGCCCGGCGAGCACGCCGCGCACCTCCGCCTGCGCCCGCCGGAGCGCCGCCGGCCTCCGCATCAGCTCCGCCATGGCCCACTGCAGCGTCGACGCCGAGGACTCGCTCCCGGCCCCGAAGAGATCCCTCACCACGGCACGGATGGTCCCGATGTCGAGGGGCGCATCGCCGCCGCCGTCCAGAAGCACGTCCAGGATGTCCTCCTCTTCCTCCCTGCCGGCGCCGGCCGCCTTCCTCGCGCGTTTCTCCTCGATGACGCCGTCCATGAGCCCGGACATCTCCCGGATCATCGCCTCCGCTCGGCGCGTCGTCCTGCTGAGCGCGCGCGCGAGGCGCGACGACGGGAACAGGTCGGCGAGGCTGAACCC
Source organism: Triticum aestivum (assembly GCF_018294505.1). NCBI lineage: Eukaryota > Viridiplantae > Streptophyta > Magnoliopsida > Poales > Poaceae > Triticum > Triticum aestivum. The sequence continues at coordinate 714,011,879 of NC_057813.1, read as the reverse complement.
GGCGGACACCCTGAGGCCCTCCTCCAGGCACGCCAGGAAGGCGTCGCGGTTCCCGATCCGGCCGCCGACCATGACGCGCACCACGGCGTCGACGACGTACGTGGCGACGAGGGAGCTCACGTTCACGACGGCTCCGGACGTCGACGCCGACGCCGCGGCCACGGACGCGACGAGGGCGGCCGCCTCGGCCTCGCGCGTCCCCCGGAACGACCGGACCCGCGGCGCGCCGAGCAGCTCCGTGGCGCAGAGCTTGCGGACGCGGCGCCAGTGGTCGCCATACGGCGCGAGGGCGATGCCGACGCCGTCCCCATTGAGCGTGGTGATGGTGTTCGTCCTCGGCCGCGTGGCGAAGGCAGCGTCGTGGGTCTTGAGGACCTCCCTCGCCGCGGCCGCCGACGAGGCCAGGACGACGGGGAGCTCGCCCATGCGGAGCAGCATGAGCGGGCCGTGCCGGAGGGCGAGGTGGCGCATGGCGCGGTGCGGGAGCGCGCCCACGAGGTGGTGCATGCTGCCGATCACCGGCAGCTGCCACGGACCCGGAGGCGGGTTACCATACTGCTTGCGGCGTCGCCGGAGCTTGACAACGAGAAGAAGAGTGAGCAGTACGATGGCAGCGGCCAAGAGCAGGCCATGGCTCTCGTGGTTCGCCACCATGGCTTGGGAGTTCTCGTGGTTCCTATGGAGCGTATATGTAGGAGCTTATATCTAGGAGCTAGCCATTGTTGCCATGTTGCTCCCAAAATGGACAGGTGATGGATGCCATTTGAGCAGCCAGCAGATGCTTGCTAGCTCCATTCCAAAACAGATATATACTACATTGTTGCTCCCATTTGAGGTAGCCATTGTTGCCATTGTTGCTCCCAAAATGGACTGGTTTTCGTTGTAGCTGTCTAAATCATCGTCACTTAGAGTAGTTTAGTAGGCCTGATCAATCAGCGTCTTACTCCCTCCGTCCCATAATATAACACCGTTTTCGACACTGCACTAGTGTAAAAAACGCTCTTATATTTTGGGACGGATGGAGTATTGGTTAGTAAAAGCTAATCACTTATTGCATCTCATCTAAAGTGGTGTTGCCAGACATAACACCCAGTGATCACCATCATATTCACACATGATCCTCCATAATACCGACACGAATTCAAAAAGATCGTGCAGCGCAAAACGTGTACACATATTGTGTCAAACATATAAACTACACAGAGATGTTTTCTTGTATATATGATGATTCCTTCGACAATCGAAGCTTCAGGATCTCGCGTCCGAATCGCAGCTTCAGTGGCACAGCGGTGGCCGCCTAGAAGACGTCGGGGTTGCGGCGCCCGGATATGACACGCGGTTGATTCGCCTGCCTGATATGGGTAGACAGCGCATAGTTCACATCCTGCAACCAAAGGCAACACAAGAGCTGATGAGCAAGCAAAACCATGGAGAAAGGAGATGAAACGCAGATTAAGGCAATACGTTTTCAACGAGTTTCACAGACCTGTAGCTCCTTGATCTGCTGCTGGTACTTGGCGACGATCTCGTTGAACTGGGACCGCTCCTGCACCATGTTCTGGTAGTCCTTGAGCCGGTTGTCCTGGATGACGACGGCTCGCTTCAGGATGCTGGCCTGCTGAAGCAGGGCTCCAAGCATCTGCTTCAGTATCTTGTTCTCCTGGATGGATGGTGCAAACAGCATAAAAGCCACACAGGTGAGCACATCGAAATTTCCAGAAACACATCCCAGAAGTAGCCGGCAATTTGGCAGTATCAACTACTTCCTCTTTTCCAGAAATATAATGTGTTTTTTGATTTTCTAGGCTCAAATTTGATATCATTATACTTGTGCCTTATGTTGTGATTTTCTAACTATTGTACTGTCAATGTCTGAACTTGGACGATTATGATATGGAATGCTTTTGAACGGAGGGTATCAAGTAACTGCAGCAGATGCATTAGTTACCTCACGCAGTTTCTGCTCTTCATCAGGAGTACTGCAGTTTGCCGTAGATTTGCCGAACATTTCAAGTATCCTGAAGGCTCGATTCCTGGCATCGGCCAAATCCGAAGCGGCTGACATCTCCTTGACAATTAGCTCCACCCATTCAGTGCTGTTGGTTGGAGCATTCATCACCGGCGCATCAGATGCCACTGCGATTCACAATCATTCTAGTGTCAGACAAGATGCACATTGTACGATTTGTTCTTTTGAGCAACTGCACATTTTGTAAGATTATTGTTGGTCTACACAAGTTACACATCTCCGGTCATTGTTATCAGATAACAAGAGGAACGAGCAGACGGGCTTCTTTTTCAGTCGTGTCGGCCATACCTCCAGATGAGGAGGCACCGGCATTGGTCGTCGCTGAATCCGATGCCAAATAATCCCTGAAGCTTCTGATGGCAGCGTCCAGGACATTTCCCGACGCTTCGAGATAGCCTCGCAGAAGCTAACAAAAATCGCCAAAATTACCCATTAGACGAGTACAGAGCAACAGGGTGCAAATCAAAGATATGTCAGGATTTCAGAACACCATGGAAGAACTTCTGTGCACAAGGAGAGAACATATGCCCATGCTGTTTGTTTCGAGATATTTAGTTCAGACAGTTTTTTTCTGATGAATCCTAAATTTAGCCATCATATGTGAGGATTCAAAGTGGAATGATCCTCATGGGTGATTCCTACCCTGCTTCCTCTGTAATTTAGCCATCGCGCAAGAGGGAAATCGTGGTGGGTGATTCTTCTGAACTTATGATTTCCAATTTTATCAATCTCTGAACTCTGGTCTAGTCTGATTCAAGAAAGGGGGTACGGATCGACAACAGAAAAGAGAATTCAAGATTCAAGGCACTGTCTTTCTTGCATCGTAACCAAGTTCAATCAGTTCTTGCGGTCAACTAGATGTCTAAATCGGTGGGCTCCGTATGCCCGCGCACGACGTATCAATCAACCGAAAGAACAAGAAGCGCGAAAGAAAGAGGCACGGCGGGGGCGGGGGCGGGGGGTACCTGCGGCTCGGCGCCGGGGAAGATTTCCTGGAGCGCCGCGACGGGGTCGAACTCCATGCTGATCCCGAGGTCGGCGACCGCGGCCGCGGCGGCGGACGGCGAGCGCCGGCCCCGCTTCGCCTGCAGCAGCACCTCGAAGGGGTCGTCCAGGAAGGCCGCCGCCCCGCGCTTCCGGGCGCCCTCGACCTCCGCCGCCATGGCCGCGCCCGGCGAGAAAGGGGCCGCGGGCTTGGATGACGACGAGCTTGCCGCGCGCTCCTCCGCTAGGTGCCCCTGCCCGCCCTCGATGGTTTTTGGTGCGGCGAGGCGAGGCGAGCTGTGTGGCCGGTGGATGCGGGCGGGGCGGGGGTGGGGTGACTGTTTATACTCAGGCGGGCGGTGGCGGCGGTACGGCCGTTGGGAGAGGAAACCAGAGGTGACCAACGGGACGGCCCGGGCATGCGGTGGCCCGTTTGTAAGCAGGCCGTGCTAAACGGGCTGGCCCGGGCCCGTGTGGCACTTACTCGGCCGTAGACTTTTTTGTCTAGTTACTTCAAAAAATCCAGATCGTCTCAAAAAAAACTTCAAAAAATCCAGAAGAATCTGAAAAAAAAACATGTAGGGAGAAAACTAAAAATGAGGCAAAGAGTTCATGTGGGATAAAATCCAGCATGGAAGGATTTCACAGCGACCCCCCTCCCCATCAGGATTTCACAGCGCCACATCAAATTTGTAACTGGCTTCCTGTAAGTGTAAAATCCAGCGAACGGTCTTTTCTTATATTAGGAGATGGCATTTTTATTATTAAGAGATGTCATTTTAATTTAAGAGATGGCATTCTTTATTGATGGAATTTTTTGTTTATCAAGAGATAGCATTTGTATTATTAATAGATGACATTTTATAATGGCATTTTTCTTTATTACAATATGGCATTTTTATATTAAGAGATGGCATTTTCTTAAGAACTAATATTTTTTTATATTAAGAGACGGCATTTTTATTATGTGATTTTTATGGGGTTTCTCACAGTGGGGCAAATAAAGTAAAGCAATATTTTTCATGGCATTTTGTTAAATTAACATGACATTTTTTTATGAAGTGGTAAATTGGGCCTTTGGCCAATGGGGTCCCTCCCCCTGGGGTGGTTCGTTCGCTGGAGCAGCACCCCCTAGCGATCGATTTGTTCGATCCACCCCTCCTTCCCAGCGACTGATCACCAGATATTGGCGTCCTTTACAAAAGGATAAGAAAAATACAAAAGAACAAGGAAATTTACAAAAAGGATAAGAAAATTACGATGTGTCGTGCATGTATCAGCCCACTATTAGACATGTCGTGCTTGGCACGCGGGCCTCACTCGACGGACAGGCACGGCCCGTTTAGTCGCGTGTCAGGCGGGGCTCGTTACGTGTCGGGCCCGCGTGCTCATGGGCCGGCCCGTTTGGTCAGGTTTGGAGGAAGAAACCTTGGAGGAAACGGCCATGGCACAACGATCCAATCTGTAGTTTTAGACTCGTGCACACAACATACAAATCTCTACTATTTAAAAAGAACATGATGTTCCCATTTCATCTCTCTTTCATCCAACCTTCTTTATATGCGGCCCTCTCTTTTCTTCTCCTCTTTGATTTTTTCATCTCATCTCTGATTTTTCTCCCATCCATTCTTCCTAAAACAGAATCAACTGTCTCATGTTTTATTAACTTATCAAAATAAAAACATATTTTCTTGATAAGTCATTAAATTCTTACCAAATAAGTGCTTAACAATAAAATGACAGGTAAATCATGCGATTGCATACAAAAACTTGGTAAGATTTTAGAACGCCAATATAATAATAGACGTGCAGTCATGGACTAATCTAATAGAATGTCTATACTCCCGTTGCGATGCACGGGCAATTGTTAGTGATAGAAATATGGCTAGTACCTAAAAAGTCGTTTTTTAAGCAATTTGGCACGAAAACACAGTGGCAATGGTATTACAAAAACTTTGGGGCAACCGATACAGTAGTTGTGCGACTGCCGCAAAACAAAATCATGGTCGTGCGCAGCCCAACCGCTACCCGCAAACTTCCAGCCTCGCAACCGTTGCATGCATGCACCAGCGCCGCCACCCATTTTGACCACCATCACCGACACCGCCACACTCCCCCAAGTGCCATTTTTTTCTGACTAAAATTGCTGGATGGCCATATGGACTCTGACTAGCTCTTACAATTCATTTCTCTTCACATGGGGTACTCTATATGGTCTGGTGTTGGGAGGGAGGGAGGGAGGGGGGGCAGTACCACATTTCAGAGGGATTTCATGGTCACAGTCTCTAACTGGAGGTGGTCCTTCAGGTTCTTTGAAAACTTCAGGGAATTGTTGCAAATGTTTTACTTCGAATCCTTATGGGGAAGTCTATAAATTATACGTCCCTTGCTTGAATCATAACGACTTACTTCAATTTTAACCCTATCCCCCATCAGTATTCGTATAGAACTAGACCGTATCTTTCCTGAAATATAGCCTACGATGATGGTGTCATTCTCTAGCCGAACGCGGAACATTCCATTGGGTAGGGCTTCCGTAACTAAACCTTCGAAAGTTACTTTTGCTTCTCTCGGGTTTTTTTTCTCTCATGTTTTTTTTCTGTCATATTTTTTTTCTCCTATTTTTCTATTTTTATTTTTAGAATAGGAAGGGCGAGATAGAATTCGAGCACTATAGGCGGGGCGATTACCATATATAACATTATTTTGGTTTTCTACTGGCTGCTTTAACTATAACCCTAGCTCTATTTATTGGCTTGAACAAGATACGCCTTATTTGAATTGACTGAATAATTATAATTCAGAAAAGAAAAATCTTTCTTTGGGATTCCTGGCATTCAACGACTCTTTTCCAGACTAATTAGGAATTCTTTTCTTGGTCATTGAGATTCGTGGATAATTTAGAGTACTATTTAGGGATAGATCGTACCTCTTTTTTTATCCCCTCGAACAAATCGAAATGATTGAAGTTTTTCTATTTGGAATCGTCTTAGGCCTAATTCCTATTACTTTAGCGGGAGTATTCATTGCAATACAGGCGTGGGTATCAGTTGGATCTTTGATTGAGTCATTTTAGTGTGGTATGTGTCATATGACCACAGACAGTTGTATACTGTAGTAGTTTGCAGTACATAAGCTGGAGCTGCACTAACCAATAACTTGTTACAGATTCTCCCTTGAAAAAAACTCGTTAAAGATTCTATTTTAGTTGCTGGAGAGAGTGTTTCACAAGAAGGGATAGTTACAAGAGTAGTGCCATTCTGAAGAAGAGTTAATTTTCTTGGATCATAACTGAAAGACACTGGGTTGTGTTTAGTCATCCAATCACATCCTAGCACAATACCATGACCAGGAAGGTACAACACTCTGAATTTTAGTTGAAACTGAACTTTAACTGCACTAAATGATTTTGCAATGTAAGATCCAGACACGAGTTTTCCCTCCAGCAGCAACAGGTACCACATTGGTTTTGTAATTGACAATAGCACATGATGTTTGTATAGCAAATTTTAAACTCATAAAAGTGGAATTGCTGCCTAGGTCTACTAAGGCAATCGCTTGCTTTCCCGCAATACAAACCAGAATGGATGTTGTATTTACACTGTCAGTTTGCAGGGCTAGTAGTGAAATTTTGGTACACTGTTCATCTACATTTGGTTTTTTCCTCTTCTTCATTTGCGTCCATTTCTTCTAGCTCCATTGTACCGTCAGTAGGATCTCCCTCGGTTAATAGATTGATCATAGGCGCCTGTTTGAATTTATGACCATTGAACCACTAACCACCACACCTCCAACACTTTCCAAGGATCTCTTTGAGTAACAACTGGTGATTTAAACTCGGTGGTCCTTTTCCTTTGTATTCTAGTTTGAGAACCCCTTGTTTTCTCAAAACACGGATTTGGCTCAAGCCCAATAGCCAATTTGATCCCAAGGGCAAAGAATAACCAGTTACACCAAACGATGAAGTCAAAACAGCCAAAACCACACCTGTGACCCAAGTTAATTCATGGGGTTTTTTTCGCCAGGGCAGTGAGCCTCGCCTCGTGGCAGACGACGATCGCCTTGCAGAACCCTTGCCTCTTGAATCTCCTCGGCAGCCTTGCTGATGAACTCCTGAACACGTGGCACCTCCCGCCTGATGCCTTCTCCTGGGAAGCGTGCTCTGAAGAGCGCCTCCACATATTGCCTGTGAAATGAAGGAGGAGATTTTGCAGTAGCACAGCACTGCTGAAACGGTTTCCTGACTGGTGCTCCTAGCCCTAAATCCACATCTAACCAACATGCATCATGACAGTGTCACTGGTCACAGTGGACGTAACTGATATTCAAATTAGATCTCAGCCCATTCACATACTAGCATTTTACGGGCCAACTCTCAGTGATCATAGGTTTCAGACTGAATGACAATCATGCAAAGAATCGGGATTGTTTTGTATATATATGAAATACGAAAAATCGTTTAAACGCAACACGTTTGAACCAACAACACATGATGTATCATGGGAGCCTTGCGCCCCATCCCACGGCCAACTGCAACGGGTGGTCAGCAAACCAACATCCACCCAACAAATCCCAGACAACAACATTTTTTCTACGGCAGAGCACCACTAGTCTCAACTCTCAATCCCGGGCAAGCCAGGGCTCATCATCATCACCCTCAAGCCAAGCTAGAAGACGTCCGGGTTATAGCGCCCGGGCATGGAGCTGCTCTGCTGGGCCTGCTTCAGATGCATCTGCAGCGCGTAGTTGTTGATCTGCAACACACAAAGTAGATTCTTCAGTTCACATGTCTCAAACAGAAAAGGATGCGTGGGTTTGCCGAAAGGAAGGGCCCTAGACGAGGAGGGAGGGGTCGACCGTCACCTCGAGAGTCCTCAGCTGCTCCTGGTACTGCAGGACGAGCTGCTTCAGGCCCTGCACCTCGTGGCTCCGCTCGTCAAACTCCTTCTGCCGCTCGTGCTGGATCGCCACCGCGCGCTTCAGGACCGCGTTCTGCGACAGGACGGCCGTCATCTGCTCCTTGAGCATCATGTTTTCCTGTTTTGCCAATAAAAAGAAAACAGGATCTTGTCAGGCATCACTATTTTCTAATTATAATCCCAAGGCCATTTCATCCTCGAGACATTTATTTAGCGGCTACCTGATGCAAGCTCTGTGCTGCTTCAGCTCCTGCACCCTCCAGGATGGACTTCGTCAAGGCTTCCAGAGCTCTTGATGCACGAGCCCGCGCATCGTCCATGTCAGAAGCATTTGACATCTCCCTCACAAAAAGATCAACCCATTCAGGGCCACTATTACTTGGCTGCTGGCTAGCTGCGGCAGGTTGGTGTTCAGTAGCTGTGTCCACACCGCCGCTGGTAACAATACCTGCCAACATAAGGAACATTGTTGCTCTTGTCAATATGATGATAAGCTTATGAAATTAACGACTAATCGTTGCAGAGCAGTCATGTGGTATGTAATAGTGCAAGAAATTGAGTGTTTGGTGCTACTGGATAGAGAGATGAACTGTTATTCTAATCAATGCAAAACATGTAAGAATGGCCGAGGGTGCGGTGATCTGAATCTACGGGCATACAATCACATACAGTGACATGCATACTCCATAAGTTCATATGACAAATGGATCTGCACATGTTCTCTGTTTTGAAATGACAGCGCATGACCTTGTAGAAATGTAACAATAAAACATAAGTAAATGCAGCATGCAGGGTTTCTAGATGTCTAGAATATGAAGATAATATTACAGCACTGTTGTGTGTGTGTGCGTGGTTACTGCAACGGGGACAAATGCATGAGGAAGCACGATGTTATCCATTACCACTATGTGCCCTGGAAATGGAACAGCTTTTGGTGGAAGATATACCTTCAACAGATGGCTGGACTGCAGTCGGCCCGTTTTCAAACGCGGAACCAGCGGCCGACAGGTTAGCCTGATTTGACTCCATGAGGTGCAGCTCCTTCAGACTCTTTATTGCATCATCCAAATCATCTCCGGACGCTTCAAGGGCCCTCTCAAGCAACTGAAATCATTATGAGCAACCATAGTCAGCTACATGCACAGAAACAATAGCAAACATCTGCATAAGATTTAGTCAGCGGTACAACAATTGAGATGATAAACTACGTAAGCAATTGAGCCCTTCTTAGAGTAAGGTAACCATGTCCGGGTCCCTGGGGGCAGGAAACCCACCCTTGCAAGTCATCCTATGCACCCGCAAGCAGACACTATGCAACTGCAAGTCATTACCCGTCTAACGTTGGATTCCTAAGCATGTACTCCCTCTGTCCGAAAAAACTTGCCCAAGCTTATCCCTCAAATGAATGTATCTAGCACCAGCTTTTTTCGGACGGAGGTTGTACGTATTACACATGTATCAAACTGAGGTTGTACGTATTACACATGTATCAAACTGAAGTAGAAGCAGCTAGTTTCCCTATATCTGCACTTGTAAGCTTCCCAGGAATGCCACAATACTAAACACATAGTAACTCATAAAGAATAACAGCCATATGTGTTGTTGATTGCATTTTTTGTCTGGAAAAGACCAACGCTTTCCCTGTTGGTCGAGAATCGCAGGGCGGCCTCCCCCCTCAGAATGGGTTGACGCTACCCGAATTCAGAACCAAGTTGTGCTTCCTCACCGCATCTTGATGCCTTACCCCCTGCGTGACCCAGAAAGACGGAATTCATTCAGACTGGGGTTGCACGCCTCCCTTTCCACATCAGGCAAGGAGATGAGCACGAGCGAACCTTTGGGGATCTGGCCTTCGGCATCGAGGCGCCCGTAAATAGCAAATCTCAAATCTAGCAGCAGCGTCCAAAGCCGCGCCCCTTGCCATTCATCACAATTAAAAGTAACGGAGGAATCCGCCCGAAATGGCCGGGAAATCTAGCCGGCGAACGCCTACCCGCAGTCAATCCGTGGAAATGGCCCGTCTTTCGGCGCCGGAGACCCGGAAACTAGGTCAAATCGAGGGGAAAAGGTAAAGCGGGGGCGGGGGCCGAGTTACCTGGGGATCCATGGCGGGGAAGGCGGCCCGGAGGTGGTTGAGGAGCGCGTCCCGGCCGTCCCGGCGGAGGTGGTGGTGCGCGTAGCGGGAGCGCTTGGGCGCGGGGCTGTGGCGGGGGGAGGGAGGGGAGGAGGAGGAGGCCTGTTGGAGCAGCAGGTCGTCCGCGAAGATGGAGGAGGACCTCTTGCCGCAGACTACCGCAGACATGGTGGTGCCGCCGCCGCCGCCGCCCTCGCCCTCCTCCCGCCGCTCCAGCCGCGTCCCGCCGCCGTCCTACTGCCCGCCGCCCATCCGCCCGTCCGTCCCCCGATCCGCCGCCTCCTCCTCCCCGGTCGTCGCCCGCCGCCTGGCCCGGCTTGTGGGTCTGGTCGGGCCGGATGGATCGCGACGGCGGACGGGTGGATGGGTTCGGTGGTGGCGGACGGATGGGTGGGGGGGAATGGCGAGGCGAGGAGGCTCTCCTCCCCCCTCGTATTTATCGGAGGGTTGCCACGGGAATTACTGCCTGCCTTTTTCCAATTCCAGCGGCGGGGACGCGGCTGACAGGTGGGCCCCACCCTGGCCAGCGCACGCGCTTTTTCCCCGGCGACGCGGCTGACGGGTGGGGCCCACCCTGGCCAGGGCACACGTTTTTTTCCCGGCGACGCGGCTGACGGGTGGGGCCCACGCGCGCCTTTCCGGTCGGGCTCCGATGACGGTCGCCCGTGGAAAGGAGAAAGCCGGAGAACCTGGGTGCGGGACGGTGGGATGACGCGGCGCCATTATTATTATTATTATTATTTTCTTTTGAGAATTATACAAATCTATGTCGCTGCATGCAACCGGCGTCGACACGTGTATTTGGGCACTAGCAAATGATTCCTTCTTTTTTGTGTGTGTGTTCAACATATAAAAAAAAAGGGAGGGATTCCTTCATTTTTCAAACAGCGCCGCGACCAGAGACCACCTCCAATTAATAAAAATAAAAAAAAACACAGGAAACAGCAGGATCTCCTTTTTTCTTATTCCAAAGGATTTCCATTTAAGCACCTCCCCCCTGTCTGGACACACACAAAAATTGATCTGTCCTATATGAAAATTATACTCTTTCGTCGGACCGTGCGGACGGGTTTTCAAAAAAAAAGCCTATAGAACGAAACAGCTATGCAGACGATGCACTCCATGGACGACAGGTGCACGATTTTCATCTAGCCGTCTGCTGCACTTTGATAATATGCACGGACGCACGGATATGCCCTATCGTGCACAAATCGTCTGCTATGCGTCGTGTGCATAGCAGCGCTCCCTATAGAAAGCCTTCCCCTCGCCTCCCGCGTAGCAGCATTGGTTGTTTTCACAAGCATGGCACCACCGATGTTGTTGTTGCAACCCATCAACGGATCCCCTCGCCTCACGCGTTGCAGCATTGGGCGTGTCTTACAAACATCATCGCCCCGTGAGATCCCGATGGCAGCACCTGCGGATTCGGTGGTCGTTGCCCCTCGTAGCAGTCGTCGGGCGCCATACTCGCGGGTCGCCGCATCCCTTCTTTCCAGCAACCACCACCACCATTCATCGTTGTCACATCGCGTGATGCCCCCGGTGCGGGAGGCAAAGCGGGCACGAGCGAAATCAGTGGTTCTTCCCTCTTCATGGCGGCGCTGGAGTGGCGCGTGTGAGGCTGCAGCTCGGTGACGGCGGACGAAGCAGTGGTCGGTGGAGGAATGAGAAAGGGGCAAATGGGATGAGTGCCTACACAAAGGATGAGGCAAAAGGGTGGGCAAAGCGATGTTTGCTACGGTCCATGGCACGTGTCGCGCGACGAAAGTGGCAGATTTCTTCCGGAAATCAGTCGGGTGAACCGAAGCATTTCCGTTAAGAATCATGTATGACTTTGCAAGACATGGCTCGCGGTTCCTATATTTTTCCCATTCTTGTTTTCTTTACTAGGGTGTGTTTCAACCGGGGAATGAAAGATTCTAGTTTTTTTTACATCAAAATGAAAGATTCTACTGGTTGATATGATTTTCTTTGTTTAACTAGCAAAATTTCCTGTGTGTTGCAACGGGAGAAGAAAATATATCACACCCCATCCTTCTCATTGATATACACTTGTCTTTGTCCTTTATTTTTACATAAGACCACACATGTATTGTCACTTATATTCCTTTCTGCCCTCATCGACAGTCGTAGTGATGTCCACCTTGTGTCATATGCTATATCCAGCTAAAAAATCTGATGCAAGAACATAAGAGGTCAACTATAGTGGGGGGAATTCAGAAATGGGTATCCAAAAATAAGTGACATGCATGTTTGAAGTTTCCGGTGCGTTGCAAGGGGAGAAGAAAACATATTACAGCACATCCCTCCTCGCCAATACACACTTGTCTCTGTCTTTTTATTTCAACACTAGACAATTGCCCGTGCGTTGCAACGAGCGTATAAACATTCTAGTAGATTAGCCCGTAACTGCACGTCAATTATTATATTGATGCGCTAAAATCTTAGCAAGTTCTTGTATGCAATCGTCATGATTTACCTGCCATTTCAATGTTAAGTACTTATTTGGTAAGAATTTAATGACTTACCAAACAAAATATATTTTTATTTGGTAAGTTAATAAAACATGAGACAATTGATTCTATTTTAAGGAGAATGGATGTGAGAAAAATCAGAGATGGGAGAAAAAATTCAAGAGAAGAAGGAAAGAGTAAAACGTATATAAGGAAGGTTGCACGAAATAGAGGTGAAATGAGAACCTTATGTTCCTTAAGTAGTAGAGATTTATTGACTTACCAAACAAAATATGTCTTTATTTTGGTAAGTTAATAAAACATAATACAATTGATTCTATTTTAGGGAGGGTGGATGGGGAAAAATCAGAGATGGGGGAAAAAAATCACGAGGAGAAGGAAAAAGTGAAACATATATAAGGAAGGTTTAATGACTTTCGAAAATGGACGCAGAGTTTTTACACCCGAGCTCAAATGAGTTCGGGTGAACAGCAAAATCAAAACTAAATAAAGAATCCAAAAAAAATCCACACTTTTTTGGGAGAAACATTGACAGAAGTTTCAAGTGCTGATAGAGGCAAAGGTGTCCCGTCTTTCGATGAGATGATGGATATCGCTTTGGTGGAAGTCAACTTTGACGATCCGACTACGAACGTGCGAGGACGTCGCAACTTAGCAATCGCTAAACCAACTCCGAGAGGTTATTGACCACGCCGGAGCACGATCAACCTGACCACGAGGGTCCGTTTCCTGCGAGCAAACGAAGAACAAGCAAGAAACTGAGATTGCAATATAAGATGAAAGCTTTATTGATCAAGGTGGGGTTCTGTGACGCCTTTGTCTGGTCGTTGAACACAAACGAAGTACGCGAAGTTGCAAATATGGCGAACTTTAATCTAAGCAAAACCCAAAGTCTAAATGGTGCCCTAAGGGTTGTATATATGGAGGAAGAGGGGGGAATTTCGTGGCCCTTGGTGGAGGGGTCTGAAACCAACCCTATCTCTTGTTTCCCCACACATACGGACTCTAAAAATAGCCTATACTTATGTATTTCGAAATTACATGGGCATGGCCCAATAAAAAGGTGACGCAGCACCTAGAATAGCCTCTGGACGAAATTTATGAAGTGGCATCTTGTATATTCCATCCAAGGCTTCATGCACTCGTTATGGTGGCTTCAAAGACCTGAAATCATCACTTGTAACTCCGTTCTTGTTCCCCTTGCGCATGTCATCATCTCCATGCTGCTCCAATGTTCATCCTTCTCGAAGCTAGGCCCTTCATTTGTAAGCAAAACAAATGTATCCAATTTAGGCAGCATCATATTCTCATGAACATTAAAATCATTACCAAGAAAGGAAAGTACCTGGTAATTTAGTTGGCGTGCGCGAGCTCTAGTAATTGGTCCAGTATGTATAGCAGCAGGGCTGTGGGTGTAAAAATGGTATTGATGTCCTCATCAAGTGCTTGCAAAAATTCGTCATGAATGAAATCACATTTCTAGAAGGCGTGGCAAAAAAAACAAAATCGGTACTCTGAAAATGCTACTTTCAAAAGCATTTTGGAGCATTGAATTTGTTTAGTTTTTTTTGCCACGCCTTACAGGAATGTGATTTCATGATGAATTTTTGCAAGCACTTAGAACCTTTTTTCAATGTTTCTCCAAAAAAAATTGGAATTTTTTGAATTGTTTTCGACTTTACTGTTCACCGAGCTCGAATGAGCTCGGGAGCAGAAAGACACTTTTGGTAATGAGAACCTTATGTTCTTTTTAAGTAGTAGAGATAGGTTGTTTGGTTTGCTGTCCCACCCAACTTCGCCGTCAGCCAATCACCACCGTCCACACCCAATCCCACCACCCCGTGGCCAGCATCCTAGCCGCACCGCCTCCTCTGGCGACGCCCCGGCTATCCCTCTAACCCCCTCCTCCCAGACATTCAGCAGTGGCAAACAAAATAGCTTTGCTCCAACCCTGCAACCCTGGGACTCCCTTCCACCGCCAGCAGGGTCGTCTCAGTGCTCTATAAGGGATTTTCTCCAAGCGACCGAAGAATAGCAAACTTTTTTCGAAGTGCGTTTTCCGGCGCGAGATCGGGAAGGGGCAGTAATGCTGAGGTGACATGTGTGGCGACATGAGCACGCCCGCGACGGGCGACCGCGCGGCGCCGCTGCCGGGCTGATCTCCTTCCTCCAACCTCCCCTGCCTCCGGCGGCCCCGGATTTGGAAGCTCCGCCCCGTCCGCTCGCCGCCCGTCCCAGCTTTGCTGCTCGTCGTGCCCGAGCAGCCCGTGTGGAAGCTGCGGGAAGCCGCGTCCGTGGCGGCCCCATGTCCGCGATGGCTGCGCCGTCATCGTCGGCCGCTTCGGGCCCGTCGCTCTCCGCCCCTGCTCTGGCCGCCGCGCTCGCCGCGGCCTTCCTCGCCGGATGCAAGGCTGGCCCGGCCGTGCAGGGGCGCCTCGTCTCTGCGCCGACCAACCAACCTCCGCCGCTCGCCGCCCCCGTCCACCTTGGCGCGGCCCCCGCGCCCCTCCACCAGACCCCACCGACGACGGCCACACTGCCAGCGCCTCCGACCCCGCGCCCGCGGCCACTGCCTCCAGCCTGTCGGCTACGGTTGGAGAACGACGGCCGGCAGGTCTCCCGCCCGCGTTCCCTGAAGGCTGCAGCGGCGAGCTCTTTGGCCCAGTCGTCCGTCACCCCCGCCTGCTTTGCTGGTGCCGCCTTCGACCACCTGCTGAAGCCACCGGCGACAAGCCCCATCGGTTCCCCACCGCTCGATCCAGATCAGGCGGATCTGGATCCCGTCTCTCAACCGGCTCCGGCTGTGCTCGGCTCAATGCATGTCTCCCGTTGCTCCATCATCCATGGTGAGGGGGGGAGTGGCGGCTTCTCTGGATGCAGCTTCAGCTCCTCTCGCCATTGTTGTGAGCGAAGGGCTCGTCGTTCAGGCGCCTCCGGTGCGTCCGGGCTGGGGAAATTGGCGAGGATGTTTTGACCGGGTGGCGGCGTCAACAGTTCCTATGGCTCCATGCGAGAATGCTTTGGGAGGTTGGCAGCTCGTCTCGAGAGGGCGCCGCTCGGCTCCTGCTGCTTTTCGTCGCCTTACTGTCAATGTGCGGAGTCCCCCTCCGGCGTGGCTGAGAGACAGGTGTTTTCGGTGCCTCTGTCGAGGTCACCGAGCATACTCTTGTAGGGATCCAATTCGATGCACGGATTGTCTTCGATCCGGCCACATCGCCCGCTTCTGCCGTGCTGAGAAGCATGCCCATGCTTCACCACTCCAATGTCCTGCTCCATCACCTGCATCCATCGATGATGTCTCCATGACAGATGTGCAGTTCCAACCTATCTCGACTGAGCAAGTTGGGTTGGCGGAGGAGACCGAGCTGCTTCGCACCGAGCTTCGTGATTGCCTAGTGCGAGCCGAGAATGTTTTGGGGAGGGCGGAGGCCGCTCTCGCCAAACTAGAGGTGGTGCCGGATGTGTCTTCGCTGCCCGAGCTTCAGATTGGGGTTGTACCCGATGTGTCCTTGCTGCCCGAGATTCAGGTTGGTTCTGTCGATGGGGAAGCATGCATGTATGGAGATCTCTCCCCTCGTGCTACATCCTGTCGGTTGCCGTTGCCTGCCGTGCCGATTACTTCTGGGAATGAAGTTGTTGTCGAGATCGTGGCTCCGGTGCTGCAGATTATGCCTGAGCTCCAGAAGGTTTGTAGGGATCCTACTTCGCCTATTTCGATGGTGCTTCCTAAGGAGATGGGGCCGCTTGGAGGGAACTTGGTGATGTTGATTATGACCTCTCCGCCGCCGTTGGAGCCCATTCAGACACCCGACTTTGTGGACTGTGGAGGTTTGGCTGCTACTATTGCTCTCTCACCTGAGGTTGTTGACCAGGTGGCGTCTGCAGGTGATGAGGTAGGTGCTTTGGCACCTAATTCTGAGGTGACGAAGTCCATCCGGTCGCCCATCTTTGACCGTGATGCTATGATGGCACATATTGACGAGGTAGTCTTTCTGAAAAAGCTTGGCCGCTTGCTCGCCTCCTTGGAGGTAGCTTCTCCTGGGTCTGGCAAGGCGATTGCTTGCCTTCTAGCGGAGGAGGTTTCTACGGGCAAAATGAAGAAGGTGAAGAAGGCTCTCAGGACCATAGGCAAGAAGAGGGGTGTCATTGGTAAGGCGTCAGCGGCTGCTTCATGGAGGATACTCAGTCCCATTGTCCTCCATCTCCGTGGATTTGGTAGCGTTTAATGTATGCAACCTTGGTTTTGTTGGGGGTTTCTTTGAGGCATAGAAGTGTGAGGGTTCATGATTGTTACATGTTATGTGTATTTGTCGGGTTGATCGTGGGGTTATGGAGTTTGGTTCTTAGCGAGTAGTCCGCATGTGGTCTATATGTATCGGTTTTCGCCCGGTTTTCCGTTAATTAACTGGGCAATTCTCTTCTTCTTAATTAATCGATGAAAAATCTTTTGCCTCCGTTTCAAAAAAAAAAAGAATAGCAAACACAAATCATTAGGTTTCCAAAAAAAAGCTTTTCATTGATTGCATGAATTTCAGGCACAAATGCGAATTTCATTAAAAAAAATCATTTCTCACATGAAGGAGAAAACATATTCACAACTGGTCACACAAGAATTCAAGATGCGGCGGAATGCACTCCATGGGTTTCAATTCTCGCATGACTTTCAAGAATTTCAAATTTTTCAAGAGCAAACGTGAGGTTCGTTAGGTTTCATGTAAAACCATTTTGCTTCTAGCAGGAAACAGAAAACATATTCATAACCGGTCACAGCAATTCAAGATGCAGCTTATCAACAGCTCGGCAGAATGCGGAATGCACCATGAGAGAACACAATTCTTTCCCAGTTACAAATTCAAAACAGCGAAAACGTCTGGAGCAAACTGTGCAGTGGAGTTCTCACCTCACCACCTCAAACATCTACACAGAGATAAAGCAACCATGTATACCACCAGCTCTGCAGTTACATATATAGAAGCATGGCACAAAATGGGGAACTTGTTTATTTTCTTTCTATCTATCATCATCACTCAGCGCCGAAAACCCTCCCCATATCCATCTAAATATAGATATATATTATCCTCCCACGGATTTTCCACGTCGACAAGCAATAATACAACACCACGACAGTACCGCCTCCACGCCGAGACCAGAGGGGGCAGGACAGTGTGAGACTCCTCCTGCTGTTACTCTGGCAGTATGCTCATCATATCAACTCTCATCAGGCCGGCCGCATAACTAGGGGGGCAGCTAATTCACAAGGATATATATACACCGGCGCTTCTATCTGTCCAGCAGCCAGTTGAGGACCGTCTTTTTCGGGACGACTCCGTCCGCGTCTTCCTTCCCCGGCTTCACGGAGGTATTTACAGCGTTGCGGATCACGGAGTTGAGGTGCATCCTCAGCTGCGCGTTGTCGATGAGCAGGTCGGACAGCATCTTTGTTGTCTCTTCGTCGGTGAGGCTCGAGTCTTCGCTGCCCATGGTAATTGAGGATTTACCATCGGAATTTTCGCCATCATCGGAAGAGCCCCCCTGTTCGTCGTCCAGTGCTAGATGCTGAGCCTACAGAGATCAACGTAAAGCAAGGATTTCCCCCACATTTTAAGTCAGCAGGAAAGATAGTAAGTACGTGCGTACATTAAGATATTGAGATTGATTGCGCATGTTGCAGACTACTAATTAGCTGACAGGTAGCACATTCATGATCAAAACTTGGAACGAGGGAAGTCTAGCTACAGTGCTTTCAAGTTCAAATAAATGCTATTTCAATGATGGCTGCAGCTCCGAACTAAAAATGATCTGCAAGTAAAGTCTTTCTAATACAAAAGCAGGACTCCATTGGTCCAAGTTCTCAACTGAAACTTGAGCTCCAATTTACGACTTTGGCTTCTATACGAGAAGCTAGAGCTGGAGTTTGGCAAAGCAGGGCTTCATCTCAAATGAAAACAGCCTACCAGAAGAAGAAAATTTACCTGAGCAACAAGAAGGCGTATTCTATTGTCTGACGTCGCCAGAAGGTCTAGTGCATCAGGCAAAGATGATGGGTCAACAGTCAAGTTATCTTGTTCTTCTGCAAGAAATTTAGCACTACATTCCTGTAGACGCTCACGGAGCAGTCGGCATTCATGAAGCATTTTTTCACGGGATGACTTCACACGTGCTGACCGCTGCTTCTCTCTATTAATAATCCTCTGAACAAATGGAAAATAACTAAAAATTATAGAGAGAGAAACACTGATCACATACAACTAGGATACTGTTATAAGTGAACAGAAGCTTGAATTAAGGAAACATTGATGAGTTGGTATATAAATAATTGGTTTAAAGGTGTAAACAGGCATAACAGAGTTAATCTGGTGGCAGCAAGCCTGTACCGATATTAAATATTGCTATTGTTGCGATTCTCAAAGGAGGAATGGATTATAATTTTACGAGTACCTCTAGTTCAGTCTTCTCCTCAACATACTGATTCAGCACTTTCTTCATCTCTCTTTGAGAATTCCTAAGGGACTTGACTTCTTTAACAAGAACCTTCATATCTGTTTTAGATTTTGCCTCAACTTCTCCAAGCTGCCGTTGCAAACTCTCAACTTCTTTTCGTTTCGTTTCAAGTTCTTCGGCTAACTCTTCTCTATTACCACTGGCGGTAGCTTTCTCTGATTCCACACGAGTTTTCTCATCCTGTAAGTAAATAGAGGAAGATAATCAGAATCCTCATAATATGAAAAATTAAGAAATGCTAAGGCACAGGAACAGAGAAAAAACTGACTTGTTCCGCCTTCAGGTTTGACTCCATCTCAGAGTACTTCCTGCGAAGCTCATCCATATCCCATTGCATCTGGGTAATCCTCTCTCTTTCAGCTAAGATAGCTTGATGTAATGTGTCTCTGCCTTTTTGCTTTGTAGCTTCCAACTCACCCTCCAAGTCTTTTACCTGCATCAGAAGTCATCAGTGGAAGGAAATTACCTAGAATCCACATAATAACTATACGAGGCCCAAGAAAGTCCACTGAATGCCAATGAAAAACGCATAAAAGCAACAAAAGACGCTTGGCCTGATCCTGGAATACCAAGAGCCTGATTTACACTAAAGCATAGAAAATAAATATCAGATAAAAAGTGATACCTTTGTGGAAAGATATTCTTTGACCGCTACTTCCTGATTTAGGCGTGCTATGAGATCCTCCATATCGGTTTTTGCTGTCCCTATTCTTCTTTGCATGGTTACCAAAAGTCTACTCAACTTCTGTCTTTGATCAGTTGGTAGGATGACTTGGGCATCCATATCATACAAAAACTGCATATCTACACCAGCAAGATTTTCTGTTTGACTATGTCCATCCACACCACTTGGGAGATCCACAGGACCATCCCATAGGGAACTACTAGCCCCTGGAGTTGACAATTCACTTCCTCTTAAAGAACTCAAATCACTGCCTAAACTTTCAGAAGAATCCTTCCGAGCATGACCAGGGTTAGAATCACAATCCTCTTCAGAAACTACTCCCTTGGAAGACTCTACTGAACCATTCCTTCCATCATGTTCCGAAAAGACAAGACCCTGTTTCCTGCTTTTTGACACACTACCAGCATGCTGATCAGACTGACCTGATACAGATTCTCCCAGCACACCGTTACCAGTTACTCCTGTCAGACTGATGCTACGAACAAGTCCCGGGTTTATTTGACTGGACTCAGAGAGAGCACCTGAACCAGGATCATCAGAATGACGAGAAGAGTCTGTACTGCTTTTTATTGAAGTACCTGCTTCGGGGGGACGCTGATTCCAATCTTGGAAATCTGAATTCAGTAAAATGGAAGAATTCAATTGTCGATTATGATATATAGCACGCACAATTAAGACATGGATCAATGCACACACAGAAAAAAAATCTTCATTATGGACCAATGCACATACATGAGCGTGCGGCAGCTTCAAGTTCAAGAAAAGCAGCAACATGAGCACTTCTCGATAAGTCAATATCAGAAAGTAGCTTTTGCATCCACTCCTCCAAAGTATTCCTTCTCTGCAACCAAAACATTTTTAGAACCACAAGTTCAAAAGGCAAAGCACAACAGAATGTAGCAATTAACAATGGGTACAGCTAACCTCTTCTAGAAGCAACCTGCTTGAATTTATTCTTAAGAAGGCATGTTTCGGTGGAGCAGGGGGGATGTCTGTTCTGGGAAAAGCACGCTTAAGCTGAAATATGGGAGAATTGTAGCATGATGAGTGATGAAATAAACAAAATCTTGCATTATATAGCATTACAAAGCACATAGTTATTCTTTCTTCAATCAGGAACACATCAAACATGGAAATTGTACAAAGCCATACTGTTGTTATATTCAAGAAATATGATGCAATTGAATGCAAATGACACTGCACCAACTATCTGAATGCACATTGTGTGTGTGAGAAGAGTGCACACTCATAAAATCACAAAATGCACTCCCATGGCTTTAATATGCAAGACATGTACAACAATAACATAGCAACAGTTGTATTAACTTACATCAGAACACAACTTCAGAAAGTCACTAAACCTTCGAAGAACTCCATGGCTAGAGCTAACGCCTTCCGGTGATTGTATACCAACATGTATCCTGTAAAACTGTCCTTTATGGGCATTAAAGAAAGGTCATGGAAAAACAGGAACATTTACATGAAGCAAGACCTCAAAAACAAATTAGTGTCCTATAAGCCTATGAGGCCAAAAAATAGAACAATGTAACGTGCAAGATATCATCTACAACTTGGAATTCTTAAATTTAAGTCCATGTCTCCATGGTATACTAAATTTTATAATACATCCACATGATATGAACTTAGATACCCCTTAAGTAAAACTTCAATATAGGCTTGATAAATGCCAAACAATTTTTGTCTTTTTATTGATCTGTCGAAATTTTCTCGCTTGTATTCCCATCTAGCTCATTTTGTTATAGCACAAAGTTTTAATACTAGCGACGTGTCAATTACTATCTGAAGACATGTAACAAAATTGATTGACTAAACTCCTGGACCGAATAAGTGAGAAAAACAAGAGGGTAAAAGATAAACGATACTCACAACTATAGATTTCAAGAAGTTGTCAGAGGCTACACCAGCTTCGGGTGTTTGAGCAATCCAAGAAGGTATCGTCACACAGTAACTCCAGCCTGTTTGAGGGTTATGTGGCCAGACGGTGTTCCTTCCCTCCTGCGTGCAGGCAATAAATATGAGCTCGTAAGAAGACTCGGATAATGTTCAGAGCATTCTGTCGGTAACGCCCTCATCTTTGCAACGGAACCTGTTCTAAAAAACAATTCACTCTAAATGCAACTACCTAATTGCGTATGCACTAGTAAATTTTGCCAATTAAACAAAATATCCAATTGGTTGTGCACAGCAGTTAATTTCTTTCCTCTTTGGGTTGGAACAAATTCAATGCATGGGATCAGGCAAAAAAACGCAGCAACCGTGCTGCATGGTGTGTTGCTGCAGAGGATCGCAACCCCTAGTAATGAGGATCAGGGACTCTCAGTGTATCAACCAAGGTGTTTTTCAGTACAAAGGCGTCATTCAGTTGGTTGTGTGAGACCATTTCTGGCGAATGCATGGTAAGGATGTCTGTCGTTCAAACAGGGTACAGGCATGATCATCACACAACATAGGCAGGCCTAAGAGCATGGTTAATAGCATATCCGGCTGCAGGCCTAAGAACATGATCATGACACAACATAGGCAGGCCTAAGAGCATTGTTAATAGTACGGCTGGCTGCTGGCTATAGGTCGTTGCCAGCACGTATAACAGTTAGCTATAGAGGTCAATTTAATAGCAAGCTTGTTGGAATAATAAATAAAAGGAGGACAAAACCTACATCTATCATGAAATGAACTGACCTAGCTATGTGGGTGGTAAAATTCATAAGCCCAACTGGGTGGTAAAATTCATAAACCCAACTTGTTGATATTCAGATGTCTGAACCCTAGCGTAGGGCAAGCTCCAAATCACTAATCACTGAACAGGCAACCGCAGGCAACTTGGCAACACTTAATTCGCAAAATCCCAATGCAGATAGATCCTATCCCCAACATTAAATACCTCGGCGGACTTAACTAGCTGCTGCCACGGACCGCGCATCCGCAACGAAACCGAGGTGAAACCCTGCTCGGCGCGGCCCACTCGGGCGATCGGTGGAGAGCAACGAAAGTAGAAGCAATCCAGCAGCGGAACCGAACAAATCTGACGCTCGCGGCGCGGGATCACGAGGCCCCCGGCGCCACCGGGCCGGGCGGCGCGGCGTCGGCCCCCGGACGGATCAGAGCGCGGGGTGGGATCGAGGCGGGGAATTCAGAGGGGAGGGGATCGCGGGGGCTGCTTACCCATCGCTTGGGGGGCGGGCTCCAGTCCATGCCGAGCGGCAGCGGCGAGGTGCCGTCGTGGCGGTGCTTCGGGGGGCCGCCGCGGGGCGTCCTCCTCGCGGCCGCGGACGACGACGACGACGCCGACGCCATCGCCGGGCCCGCTGCCTCCCCCTCCTCCGGGGCGGGGCGGGGCGGCGGGATCGAGCTGGGGGCGGGGCCGACGGTCCCGAGGGAGAGATTGGAGCTGGGGCGGAGGCGGAGGCTCCCGCGGCGGTGGCGAATCTAACTGTCAACGCCACCCTCCCAGACCCAGCAGCTTCTTCTTCACCGTGGCGTTGGTGGGAGGGAGGGAGTGGTGGGGGGGATGGAGCGGAGCTGGGCCGGCCGGGCGTGGGCGTGGGCGTGCCGTGCGGTGCGGCTCAGCCTGGGTTTCTCAGCCCAGCCACGCGGGTTGGACAGGGAAGGTGGGACATGGTTGTCAGACACGCCACGCTCAAAGAAAAAAGAGGTATTAGCTTTTTTTTTCCTTTTTCCTTTTTTCCAATAGAGCCGAAATCAAACACAACCCTAGAAGAATGAAGGGAAATACTACCCCGCACGTGTCGGTTGTGGGTGATGTTGTCGTCGCCCCCTAAGTTCCGCGTCGTAGCCAGAGCAAGAAAGCAACGTCTATGGCTCCGAGAAGAGGATGGCCCAAAGACGGGGCTTAACTGCAACTCATGTCGGTATATGCATCTCGTATGCTTGGCGCCCTCTAGATGCGGAGCACGACGAGGAGGTAGGCGGTAGCTGGTTATGTTTTCCTTGGGAGGTTTGTTATTTGCTTGTATTGGTTATTTGTTTCATGTGTTGGGTTAAGTTGTAATCACTGTCTAGTAGACCGGCGGCCGGCTGATGGTTCGCTAGATAGATAAAATATTTTCAATTTCAACAAATTTTCGCTTACTTTCCACGGTTAGTTGCTGGAATGCTTGAACATGATCTCCTAATTGGTCCTTTAATCAGGTCCAGAATTTTATGTTGGTTATCTTGTCAATAAAGTCCAGAAACATCCTTTCAAGTCCAACTTATGATTTATGTTGTAAACCGTAATTGTGAATGAGGCCATGTCCAATGTCCCTCGACCCTGTCAACATAAGGAAATCACATGCTGGAGAGGGCCTATAGATTGTGCGAAATCCCGAACTATAACTGATATGATTTACTATAATGCAATGATTACGAAGGCGAAAAATGGCACGCATCACAATTAGGAGGCCCATGTCACTCGGGGGGCCAAAATGCATTTTCACACTTCGTGCCCTATTGAGCATCTAGGATTAATTTAAATAGAATTCACGGAATGGGTCAATTAGAGTTAGTTTGCACGTTCCGTTGAAATATGCATTTTAACTAAATAGTGAGTTACAGAAATGCGTGCACAGCTGCACTTTTGTTTGACCACAAACTTAAGTATAATGTGCTTTTCTCGTTCCACCGTGCAAAATATAGTTGTAGAAAATGTTTGCGTCATCTATGGTTTGAATACTAAGAATACTAGGCCCGTAAGGGATTCTTTTTTCTGTTTTTTTTGGATTTTTTAAAGGCTGCTGTAAAAATGACGCGTGGGCTGGACTGTTCCTCGTCGTTGTTTTTTACTGGTCAAACTTGTCTAGCCTGTTATTCACGAGGATTTTACACGTGGAAGACGCGTGGTGGGCAGGAAACGTGCGTGTGCGATTTCTGTGGTGACACGGTATCTTCTCTTTTCTTCTTCGTGTGTCCGGTCCTCTCTGGAACCTCCCGCTGCCCACCGCTTTGCTGCTGTACGAGAGTATAAAAGGGTTCGCTTCCTTCTCCGCTTTTCACACATGCATCTCCAGTTACCAATCCCAGCGACGCCGACGCCCATCATGTGCTCGCCATAGGTCACCGTTGGTCTCCCATCTTCCCTAGCGGCTAGCGCCGGCCCCCATTGGGAGCCACGCGTAGAGGCCATGAACAAGGCGGGCCGGCGACATAAATCAGGCCGCGGCGGCGTGGTGTTCCCGTCGTGACATGTGCTTCTCCCGGCGGCCGAGCGGCTCCTCGACGTCCATGAGGTCCCCCACCTTGGCCTCCTCCACCAGTGTACATCAGGTGCCTCTCGAAGCTTCTGCATGCCTTCTTCACGTCGGCGTCACCACAGGCGAAGTCAACGCCGCTCAAACTATAAAAATTGGTGGTAATAGGTTTCGTCGGCGATGCGAATACTGCGGCCGAGCCTAGCTGGGCCTGCAGCGCAAGCACCCGCGCGACTGGCATCGTCAACGCGGCTTCCAACTCGGCGAAGAGGGGCGCACGGCGCGAGATACCGTGTTGTTCTTCTTGTCAGGAGACGTCAATGCGGTGGCCTTGCTGATCTGAGCCTGGATGTTGAGCAACCGCACGGCCATGGTCGACGCGGTACCGGTCATGTCGAGGGACGGCAATAGCGTGCGCACCGCAGTGCGGCCGCTGTCCGCCGAGGAGCTCTACGGGGGACGGTCTGCGATGTCGCCGCGGTCGACATCGGACCCCATGGACACAGCGGCCAGAAGACTGCACGCACAGAGCTCAAGCTGTTGGCACGGTGGCGGCACCGGCGCTTGCGTCGGAGCAGCTTCGGCTTCGGCGGCTGCCACAGCTGCTGCGCCCTCGGCTAGCCCCTGAAGAGCGAGAGCCCGCCGCTGCACTGGTTGCACTCCCTCTGCATGGTCCACGCGCCGAGTTTTCGACCTCGACCACGCCCAACCGTCCGGTGGCAGCCATGGACCGCGACCTCCCCGATCATGCCCCACCATCTCACATTCCCTCCTCGCCTCTAGAGCTCCGCCGTTGCTTCCGTCTCGGCCGTCAGCCGTTGGCATCACCGCCATCGTCTTCACCTTGGTGCAGCCATCTCCTTCTTGACTTGAACATACACTGAATATTTCAGGCTTGCATTCAGTATTTGTTATGTTGATCACCTTGCTCTGCTTTTCCTTTGAGAAACACCAATGCGGCTTATATGCCTCAGCACACTATATACCCAAGTTATGACATTATCCAAGCAACGCACTCTGAAGAAAACCCGATCCTTTTCTGATTTCAGTGATCCAGTGATGGACTCAAAATTCTGATACGTACCAACTACTATTTCTTTTCTTTTTCTTGAAGAGGACTAACTACTATTTCTCTGTGTTGGTGGCAACTTTTAAACAGTGTCTTCACACATTAGCGATTTTTACTTGTAAGCACATGCCAATTCAGTTTGCAGAATGAAGTCTTATATGACATTGTGATTTGCTTACACTCAACACAGCTATAGCAAAATGACATACGGATTGTAAGTGATTAGTCAGAATCAGTGACATCTGGTTAGTAACCTGATATAATGAGCATCTTTACGTTTTTGGTTCCTGACCGTTAAGCCCACAAGTGAGAAACTGCTGTTTTGAAGTCAGGACTATCTTTTTTCTCAGTGGGAAGTGCTTTTTCTTGCCCTTTCTGTACACCAGCAACTAGATGCACCATCAGAGTGGCTGTGAGGCAGTAACGTTGAATCTGAACTTGGCGAATTTGTGTTCTAGCGCCATTGAATATCAGGTTGGTTAAAGATCGAACATTAGAATTCATGAACATCTTTCCGGCAAATACAAATCAAGTTGTCTATAGATGGGATGCCGCTATGCCTGCTTTGATGATTACTAAAGATTTGAGAAAGGGTTATTGTTGTATGGACATTTTCTTCTGTTATCTTTCTTGAGCTGTTATCACAACAACGTTTTTTGGTTAATTATTGTTCTGTGACTTAACAAATATGTGTTGTTAGTGAAGTGCATATTGCTGAAGTAGATGTTGTATATGACCATCATACTGCAATGAAAGGCAGCACCGCTACAATGAATGATAGGTACGATTCCAGGAAAAGCAATATCTGATTTTAACTCTAATAACTTAGAATCAATGATAGGTTTAGACGGGTTCGCTTAGAGCTTTGGCTATTTTTTAATGCTAATATTTGGTTCACATCGAAAAATAATTTGTATTAGTACCTCATATGTGCCGATACAAGGATACACTATATTCAAAGGTATGCTGGGAGCTATAATATGTACATGTCAAACACCATTAACATTTAGGCTCGATAATTAATATAAACTTTTCTTGATCCATATATCTGCACTTATTTTATTTTGCATACAAGTTTACACACAGGCGATTTATACTTTTTATGACTGTTTAAGTACTCAGTTTCTGTTCTGGAATAATTTTTAAAACATGCTGCTAATATTTGTAGGAAGTGTGCAAGCTCTTTGATGATGATGTGAGGGTTTAGGTCTATGCCTGTGCTGCTAAGACAACTTTCTGATTTTAGGTCTCAAAACACACTATTAACACCCCTCCCACCCCACCCCAACAATAATGCCATGGTTCTGGAATGTGCAGGGGGTGCACAATTTTGAGAAGTGCTATACACACGACACTCATCGGACGATACACAGACGATAGGTAAATCTGGCCGGACATACATATGATTAAACAAGTCGCCAGCCGCTGGATTGACATGTCGTCGATAAATCGCGCACCTACATTGTACATGGAGCAGTTTCGCACAATTTTCCCCTGTGATAATTTTCACTGCTGGGACTGTATGGATGGTTGTGGCAGCTCTTCCAGTAAACGCAATAGCTCACAGAGAACCATCCATACAGTTCCAACAGTGAAAATGCCACACAAGAATGGAGCAAGACTAAAGAAGAAAAATTAGAAATACAAAAATAGCAAAAAAAAAGTCTCCAATGAGACAAGTCAACGCGAACAAGGATCCCCAACAAGGTTTGCCTCCAATTTCAAGACATTTTGCCAATCCGTCGAGAACCAAGACGTGCATCCAACAACTTCAACATTGTTTACAGACGACCAAGAACAAGATTAAAAGAGCGAGCTTCGTCTCTCTATCACTACGTCAGCCAAATCCAGCTGGAGGATCAACATCTTTGGTCTAAGATGAGAACTAGAGCTTCACAATTATCGTTATGGGTTGTAGACCACCTATGCATATACCAACTAGATGTACCTTTTCCTTGTATAAACTGCTTTGCCACTGACCAAGTCTTTGGACGACTTACCAAATATATAAAAAAACTAAATAGCCAATTGATCCATGTGGCGCGGCGTGCCGCCGCGCACTACCCGCTAGTAATGTACTAGATGGACATTGTTCTATGACACCGCCGCGCCTTTGCCAGTGGCAAGTTGCCTGAATTCGTAACTCGTGTCGGTCCATTTCTAGATAGTGCGACCCTGAGGCAGAGATGGGGGCATTGCCACGAGCTACGGCAAGGCAAGGAGACGACAACGAGTTGAGCGTGGAATGAGCCGAAGCTGGAGATGATGGTGTAAGGGCATATTTATCCCTAAGGTGTTTTGGTGATTGATGACAATGCTTTTGTGGATTAATCGTGTGCCTTGAGTATTTCAGACGTTTCATCACTAGGCACAAGACGGTTTGGTGCCCCTCGAAGACTATTGAAGATGAAATTTTTCTACGTTTCTTTTCGGTGAATTTGAGTCGTAGGAAAGCCATACTATTAAGAGGGGGTCCGCGTTGGAAAGGTTCGGGTGGAATCATCACGTACAGGTTTACTCCCTCTGCATCGCCTTTTCCTTTGCGCTTTGGAGCATCCTTCGTTTTCTTCATATATATGCAAAGAGAAGGATTCCTAGTGTTGCTGTTCTGAGGCATGCGGTAGTACTGCTCTTAGGAGCTACCGCAGGCCCTCGCGGTAGTACCGTAGGTGCCCACGGTAGTACCGCTCCTAAGGAGATGTAGTACCATGGCCTCAGACCAGACTCAGCCGCTCGTGCGGCTGTAGGGGCGGATGTAATTTTTTACATCCGCGCCCTACGCGGTAGTACCGCCCCATGCGTGCAGTAGTACCGTGAGTCCTGGTCTGGCATAGCAACATGAGCGGAAGTAGGGGCGGATGTAATTTTTTACACCCGCTCTCTGCGCGGTAGTACCGCATGCCATGCGCGGTAATACCGTGTCAGATATTTGCACTGTTTGGTTTTCAGCGGAAGTAGGCACGGATGTGTTTTTATTCATCCGCGCCCTTCCCAGGCTAGTCCAATCCGGCGTTGCGGTAGTACCGCAAGGGGGAGCGGTAGTACCGCGTCAGCGGCAGTACCGCCCTCAGCCTTTGCGGTTCAGGCCTGGACTAGCTCCTGCCGTAGCAACGGTAGTACCGCGGTCCTCCGCAGTAGTACCGTGAGCCCTTGCGGTAGTACCGCTTGTCTGGGGCGGTAGTACCGCAGGTCACGGGCTGGTTAAGTGGATAACGGTCGGATTTGTCTCTCCACTATATAAGGGGTGTCTTTTTCCTCTAGTTGACTACCTCTTCCATCCCCAAGCTCCATTGTTGCTTCAAGCTTCATTTTCGCCTGATCTCTCTTCCTAGCCAATCAAACTTGTTGATTTGCTCGAGATTGGTTGAGAAGGCCCCGATCTACACTTCCGCCAAGAGAAATTTGATTTCCCCCACTAATTCCTAGCGGATCTTGTTACACTTGGGTGTTTGAGCACCCTAGACGGTTGAGGTCACCGCGGAGCCATAGTCCATTGTGGTGAAGCTTCGTGGTGTCATTGGGAGCCTCCAATTAAGTTGTGGAGATTGCCCCAACCTTGTTTGTAAAGGTTCGATCGCCGCCTTCAAGGGCACCAATAGTGGAATCACGGTAT
Organism: Triticum aestivum; assembly: GCF_018294505.1. NCBI lineage: Eukaryota > Viridiplantae > Streptophyta > Magnoliopsida > Poales > Poaceae > Triticum > Triticum aestivum. The sequence goes on along the minus strand of NC_057813.1, from coordinate 713,982,264 downwards.
CTCGCATTGTGTGAGGGCGTGAGGAAAATACGGTGGCCCTAGTGGCTTTTTGGAGAGCATTGTGCCTCCACACCGCTTCAACGGAGACGTATTTCCCCTCAAAAGGAAGGAACTTCGGTAACACATCCTCGTCTTCACCGGCTCTACTCTTGGTTATCTCATGCCTTTACTTGTGCAAGTTTATTTGTGTTGTATTCCTTGCTTGCTTGTGTGCTTGTTGTTGTTGCATCATATAGGTTGTTCACGTAGTTGCATATCTAGACAACCTACTTTGATGCAAAGTTTAATTTGGTAAGAAAAGCTAAAAATTGTTAGTTGCCTATTCACCCCCCCTCTAGTCAACTATATCGATCCTTTCAATTGGTATCAGAGCCTCGTCTCTTTATTAAGGACTTTGCCGTCCAAAGAGTATGGTTGACACCGTAGACGGTGTGGAGGAGCACTCCGGTGTGAATCCGAGCTCGTCTACGGTCGATGGGGGAACCGCGGTTTCTTGTGAGGAATTCAATGTGGCTTTGGACACATTGAAAACCTCCATGACAACTGAGGTTGAAAGCATGTTTAATAAATTCTTAGAAGGACTTAAACTATCTACCTCGCCGATGAAAGTGGATGATCCCACTAACAAGGTGACGGATGCTAACTCCGACAAGGGGGAAGCTACTAGTGAAAAGGGTCCTTCTACTAGTGGTAGAAATGGCACCGGCATCTTTGCCAATGTGGAACCTCCAATTTATGGAGGACCGATTCCCTCTACTCATTTAAATCATGCCGTCCCTCCTCCTAAGATTGTGAAAAATGAGGACTTTGATTCTTGGGTTTATCGCTTCAAGCGTCATTTAAATCTTGTGAATACTAATCTTTGAAGAATCATTGAAGAAGGTTTCCATCCACATGACCGAAGCAACTTCACCCCTAGAGGAGCCGTGGATAATCAATTCAATGAGAATGCTCTCTTCATCATTCAAGATGCGGTTCCACCTGAAGATCTCCCTCATCATCGACCCTTCGCCATGGCCAAAGATGCATGGCATTGTGTTGTTTCCCTCTATAAGGCAAGCACAAGAAGTCAACACTCTAACTATGAAGTGGTGCAAGATGAAGCCGATGAGTTTGCAATGAAAGAAGATGAAGAACCTCGTGAGCTCTTTCGGCGAGTAACCAAACTCGCGGTCTCACTCCGAGATCATGGGAGCAAGGACACGGATGACAATTGGATCAAGTGCAAGTTCCTTAAAGCAATGATGCCTTACCACAAGGCCATGTCCTCCGTCATCCGTCAAAGACCGGACTTCCACTCCTTAACCTCAAATGAAGTGTTGGATGAGTTTGTGGCAATGAGGATCTTGGACAAGATCGCCGACAACGCGGTGTTTCATTCTCAAAGAGCAAAGAAGCCCAACCTTGCCTTGAAGGCCAAGGTTATTGTGGAAGAAGAGGAAGATGAGGAGAGCAACCCCGAAGATACAAAATATGATTATCATGAGCACATGGCTCTTGCTTCAAGGCAATTTTGGAGCAAGAAGAACACAAGGCCCAACTTCAACAAGAACAACTCAAGTGGGTTCAAGGGCAAGCAACGTGTGAGAACATGTTACAATTGTGGCAATGTGAGTCACTTTGTTGTGGATTGCCCTTACGAGAAGCGGAAAGACAATGGTGGCAAGCTCATCTGAAAAGACAAAGCCAAGTCCTTCCCAAACAAGAACAACTTCACCAAAAAGACTCCTACTCGAGGGTTGGTGGTTCAAGAAGAATACCATGAGGATGACGATGATGATGAAGATAGTGAAGCCATGGCCATGGCCTCCGTTGTCATTGCCACAACTCCACGGGTGTCCCTCTTCCACTCGCCCAATGAGAACATCACCGCCAAGTGTCTCATGGCTAAAGCCACCAACAAGGTAACCCCCAACATCAAAACCACCATCATTACTAATCCCTCCTTGACGGATGACATTGATGAAAGTGAGGGGTATAATGAGGAAGTAAATGAATTTGAGTCTTTTATGAGTAAGCTCAAGGGCAAATCCAAGAAGCACTTCGTTGCTCTCTTGGAACAACTTGGTGAAGCCAATGACATGATCGAGGCTCATGAAGAAACCATCTCTAAGATGGAAGGTCATAGTCATGACTATGCCGATGAGATATCAGATCTCTCTAATGCTCTTGAGGAAGAGCGTGGGCATCATTTGGCTCTTGAGGAGTCACACAACGATGACCATGCTAAGTTAAAGAAAGATCTTGATCACGCTTTTGTTGTATCTCGTGTGCTAACTTCCGAGAAGGCTAAACTTGGCGTTGACCATGCAAGACTCAAGGAGGAGTTTGATATACTCGACAAGGCCCACAAGGTCTTGAAAGGTGCTCATGCTAGCCTCAAGGAGTCTCATGATCAACTCCAAGTGAAGCTAACCAAAGAAAAAGCCACCTTTCCTCATATGGTATTAATTGATAATGCAAATGCCACTAACCCGTGTTGTGAGCATGTGCATCTTGTGGAGGAGAATGCCAAGTTGAAGGAGCAACTTGAGAAAGGCCTTGTGACGTGCATACAAGGTGAGAAGAACCTCAATGACCTTTTGAGCAATCAAAAGGAAGTTGTGGCCAAGGAGGGAGTTGGGTTCGTACCCAAGTCCAAGAACAAGAAGAAGAACGACAAGGCCAAACGACCTCCCCCTCTCAAGCAAACTTTTGTGAAGGAGGGAGAGGGTGCTCCTAAGGAGAAGAAGAAAAAAGTGAAGGGTGGTAATGTCAAAAAGGGCAATGCCACCCCTTCCAACAAAGCCGACGACTTTAACCCTTCTTATGTGTTGTGTCGTGCTAGTGATGGGCATGTTTATGCTAAATTTGTTGGTTCTCCTTATGAGTTCATTGAATGGTCTATTTGGGTTCCTAAGACCCTTGTTACTAACATCAAAGGACCCATTACAAAATGGGTACCTAAAACCAAGCATTGATCTCTTGTAGGTGTTTGCTTCCGGTGGGGGATCATGGTTGCTCGATAGTGGAGCAACAAATCATATGACCGGAAGCAAGGACTTGGTGGTGGACGTGCACAAGATCCCTTCTATGCCCACCAACGTTGAGTGGGGTGATGCCTCGTATTCTAAGGTATTGGGTCTTGGCAAGGTTGTCATTTCTCATGATCTAACGATCGAGAAAGTCATGCTTGTTGAGTCCCTTGCTTACAATCTACTTTCCGTTCGTCAACTTGCACTCATGGGCTTTGCCACTTTCTTTGATATTGATACCGTGGCCCTCTTGTGGAGCAAGACTCTTAAAGTAGCCTTTGCTGGGCATGTCGAGAACGGTCTTTATGTGATTAACTTTTCGGAGCGACCCACTAAGACCGCGACATGCCTAATGGCTAAAGTTGATGTGGGATGGCTTTGGCATCGCCGTTTAGCCCACGTTAATATGAGATCTTTGCAAAGTCTTCTCAAGGGGGACCATGTCCGTGGACTAACAAATGTTAGTTTTGCCAAAGATCGTGCTTGCAGTGCTTGTATCGAAGGAAAGCTTCATGAGAAGGCTCACCCTCCCACGACTATCATCTACTCGAAGAGACCCTTGGAGCTCCTTCACATGGATCTCTTTGGGCATCCATCCTTTGATAGTCTTGGAGGTAGAAAGTATTGCTTGGTGATTGTGGATGATTATTCAAGATACACTTGGGTATACTTCTTCAAGAGGAAGAGTGAGACTCAACAAATCGTCATTGACTTTGCAAATGAAGCTCAACGCCAACATGATGCAAAGATCTTGACAATAAGGAGTGACAACGGCACCGAGTTCAAGAATTGCACCTTGGATGAGTTTCTTAGTGATGAGGGGATCAAGCATCAATATTCTGCACCATATACCCCTCAACAAAATGGTGTCGCGGAGAGGAAGAACCGGACGTTGATGGATGCGGCAAGAGCTTGTAGCAAGGCGAGACTAGTCATGACATCTTAGGTGGGGGCAATGCGGGGGGCTCGATAGGGGCAGGTAGGGCTTTTTTGTTTTTCAGCTACTGCTTGGATTAAACAGCTATGAGCAGTAGCAAGGCACGCCCATCGCAACCGAAGGAGAAGCATGGAGGCGAACAGTCGTAAGAGAAAGAAGGGAGGAGGAATATGAAGGGAAGATAGAAGGAAGGAGGAAGAAAAGGAATGGGAGAAAAAATTGACTGATGTCATAGGCAACTTACAGATAGCCACGCCCATATAACACATATGTTATTGTATAGGACAAGTTTGTTAGTCCACTTAAACAATGAGTTTTATCTTAAGAGCTTGTACATAAACATGAATGTATGAAAACACATGGCCATGAGGGGTAGGCCGGTAGGAGAGCTTGCATGCAAAGCATCAGCCTGCAGCACATTCTTGGAAGAATAGTATTTTCAAAATTCAAAACTATATATTTTTTCTTTGAGTTTTTTATATCTCCTAGTAGTTTTGTGCATTATAGAACAATCTATCAAGATATTTACATATAATAAGATAGAAAAGAAAAGTAAAAAAGGGCACAATATAACATATAAAATACTATATATGTGGTTTTTTCGTCATCTTTATAGAACTCACTTTTTAAAGAAGTCCAAAACTAATAATACGACAATTTTGAGGATAAAAGGCTTATACTTTAGAATTGTTATATTCATACTAGTATACATATGATTTTGTAATGTTGAATTGTAACATTACCAACATAATTATATGGTTAATAATGTTAAATATCACAGAGCAATAAATATGACATCAATGGAAAATCTCATAAATATTTTGTTACAGAAGTCAATACAAAAGTAAAAATGTTTAGTATAAATAGGTGATGAGGTTTTGTTTTGAATCGCAGTAGGTGTCCCAAATGGTACATATACCATTATTTTCGCAATCATGTATTATGTTGGATTTAGGAGATTTGCATATAACAAGAACATTGCATTCTTCATATTCTGTGAATAAGGCTAAAACTGCTACATGTAGAACAAGCCAAGTAGAGGGCAGGGGCAGAGCCAGGATTTGAGCATAGGGGGGCCAAACCAAGTAGATGTAAAAAAATATTGTTCAACTTTTTTATGGAGAACAAGGTTGAGAACTTGCACATCAGTCTCATTAACAATCATTGAGAAGCTAAAGCATCGGCTTAAAGAAAAATGAATGCATCTTAATGTAGTCGTCGGCGTTTTTCTCTTCATAGTAGAACAATTTTAAGTTAACAATTAGCTATAATGTACTATACGGTTGGCATGCGGAAATTTTGCATTAGAAATAGAAACTCGTACAAGGTAATTTGCATCACTATAGTTTTTAGGACAGATACAAGATATGAATTCTTGATAGCATCTCAAACAGGCCCTGATCTCAAACTACAGAAAGAAACAAGTAAAATCTGATGTATAATTTCAACACTGATACGAGAATTGAGAGAGATTAGTATAATTTGGATCACGACAATTTCTACCACACATACAAGATAAGAATTCTTGATAGCATCTCAACTCAGAAAACAAAACAATTAAACTCTGATGTATGATTTTGGTACTGATACGAGATGAGAATTGAGAGAAATTTGTATAGAGGGTGATTTTTTAATACCTTGTTGGCTTAAACAGTGAATTAGGTTGTGCCGCCCACTCGTCGTCGTCGTGAGATTACATATTAGAGGCAGACAGGCGGCCAGGGCATACGACGACGACAACAATCTCTAATGCCATCCACGTACGTGCTAGTCACGGACAAAGAACGCAGCTCCAGGAGGCTACCTTGTTAATCTGGCCACTAATGGGCTTTTACCATGGGCTTTTCTTTGAGTAGCGTTTAGAACTTGAGATGGGGGGGGGGGGGGCGAGTATACGTGTACGTGTGAATGAATCGTTGGTTGTGGGGGCCAGGCCCCTGCTCGCCCCCCTGGCCCCACACCGGTTGAGGGTCTATTTAGATGGAACTTTTTTGGACAAACAAAATCTTGGTTTGCTTGGGTACGCCCTGTTGTTTTTTAATCAAAATGCAGGCGAAGCAAGGATGTGGAAAATCGCCGCCAAAGATCTGTCTGTCAAATTGTGCATTAGCTAGGCCACCAAATATAGAAGTTGTGCACAATCTCTTTCTTATCCTGTTACTTTCTGCTCCTCTTCTCAGACGCACAACACAAGCCCCAAGTAGAGAGCTGCTTGTTCTCTCGTATTAGAAGTCTAAAAGTGATGTAACATAGCAAATAAGTATTACATCGATAAACAATCAAGGTTTATCGAACCAGTAAAAATTATCTATTGATGTCACCCGAAACTAATTGAACCAACAGTATCGTACATGCAAGGAGAAGGGCTTTGGATCCGTAGGACCAAGGCTCGTAGTGCCAATGTTTTTGAACTGTATTCCATGCAAATTCACACTTCTAAGTCAGAGAAGGAGAATCTTAACGCGGGTGTTGATGTGTTTTCCTTTTTATGTTATGGTCTAACTATTCTCCTCCTATTTATGTTGACAATTAACAAATCATTTATACTTTTGGCTAACAGAAAATAATGGTCAACTACCTTACTAGACCAATTAGGTCCTATAATCTCTTAGAAGAACTATTCTCATACCAGTTCCAAGCGGATGGATCACTTGTAGCTGACCAAACCACTTCAAATGTTGTTGTTGATGATGATGGTGATATTGATGATAGTGCAGACATAAAGGAACTTAACAATTGATACGTCTCAAATGTATCTATAAGTTTTGCTTGTTCCATGTCATTTTAATTAAGTTGGCAGACTTTTGTCACCAATTTAAATCATTTTATATTATTTTTATGGAGTAACCTATCAGTCCAGTGCTCTAGTTGTTTTTTTTGGACTTCTTTTAGGAAAACCAATTTTATCGGGCTCGAAAAAATCCAAAAAAAAATCACCGAACATCTAAGGTCCAAAAGTTTTGGGGGAGCACCTGTCGGGTGGGACCAATGAGCCACCAATTTACCGGCTTCTGGTCCATGTGCCTTCATATACTTCCAAAACCCTTTGGGAATTTATCGCCATGATTTTTTTGCCGCCGCACACCTCTATTTCGTCAAGATCCAATCTGAAGACCGTTTCAGGTAGTCTGTCGGAGGGGGAAATATTCATGGTGGCCGTCTCCATCAATTTGAAGGCCACCATGATCGCTGGTGAGTAGTTTCATTTAGACTATGGGTCTGTAGCAGTAGTTGTTTGGTTCTCCCTCTCATGTTTCTATATACAAAGATCACGTGAGCTGTCCTACATGACCGTGATCCATCTGATGTAAGTCTTGCGGTGTATTTTGTCGGGATATGATGAATTGTCACTTTTATGATCAGATCTATCCATGAATTCTTTTGAGATCTATTTGGTTTTCTTTTTAGCATAAATCCTATTCATATATGTTCTCCTATTTATTCTTCTTTTTCTGACCAAGTTAGAGGTTTGATCTCCAAGAGGGAGTTGTGTATGACAATTGGGTTCAATCTTGCCAATAATCTACCACAGTGAAAAAACGTGAAATGGCTTGCATTGTATTGTTAACGTTAAGGATAAATATATGATTACGTAGTTGTCCTTTGAACGTAGGGGGAAGACAATATTTTCATTGACTTCATGTCACTACTGAATGCAAATACTCTATTTTACTTAGTACATTGAGATGCATGTTGGATACTGGTCTTGGGGTGGAGTATTAGCTATAGATGCAATCACATTGTGTTCTAAAAATATTGGGACTTGATGCTCATATGCTAATTATGCCATGGATAATCCTACTCACAAATACTGCAATTTAATTGCTGCCCAACTGTACTTTGTTCACCACACCGGTGCAACCTTTTTGGAGAGAACCAATAGCGAACCTACGGATCCCGGTCCATATTCTTCCTATAATCTTTCAATCGCAATTTATGTCTTTTTTTACTGTCTTACCGCATTCAAATCTTCTATACGCTAATGCTTTTAATTCCTTTGAACTAGCAAGTCTAGTGAGATTGACAACCTCAGTAGTTTAGTTGGGGACACAAGGACGTTTTATTTGTGTGTGCACGTATCCAACACTCGTTGGAATCTCGTAGCTCTCATGGATTTGATAAACCTTGAGGTCACTTGAGAGAAAGTGTTGATTGTTGTAAACCCTTGCACTTGGGGGCCCAACAGCTTCCTAGTCGAGAGGAAGCAACAACTATGCGATTCCAGTGGATAGCGACGAATCTGACTCTGATACAATTGGTCGACGTAGTCCTAAAGTTGATATGGATGGCAAGCCATCAAATAAGAAGCGCAAGTGTGCCACATCGTCACCTTGCAAGAATCCAAGCCAACGCAAAGCAAGAAACAAGTGCAGGATATGTGACGATGAGATGGCATCAAGTATTAAGAGACTAGCGAAATCTCTTGCAACACCTCCCGTCCCCCGTGCAACCAGTCCCACCTCCAGATCCTTATGCAGATTTGTGGAGGTCTATAAATGCCCTCCCCTTATCAACGAAGGACAGGCTTGTATTTGCAACCCATTTGTCGAGGCCAGATCTAGATGCTTTTCATTGTTACCTCCAACCATGCCAACAATGCAATGCTTGAAGTGTTTCGAGCTTCGGTCTGAGGATGCCCATTCCAGAGCTGCTCCATAAACCGCCTCTCCGTATGTCAATCATGTTTTCATCTATTTGTTTGATTATCAACTATTGTTTATGTTGTGGCATAGTATTTTCCTTTTGTTGTTATTACCATGATGCTGTGGAATCTACTTTTCCATGCACGCTAAGGCACACGCACACCTTTGACACATCTCGCTGTAAAAAATGATCCCGCAGTTTGTCCCTGCCGTCTTGAGTATGCAGTCCATATGAACAACAGTGTAAGGCCACATTCTTGACCATGCTATGATCAGTTGTAAGCAAGAAAATTTTATGCAAGTGTGTGAGGATGGCTTAAATCTTTCGGCAGACAAGAACAGGAGATTAGTGCCAATATCGTGGTATACACATCACCGGATCCGTGGCGCAATGGTAGCGCGTCTGACTCCAGATCAGAAGGTTGCGTGTTCGATTCACGTCGGGTTCAAACCCCCGATCTCAAATCCGGTTCCTTTTTCCCCCCCTCCCGTTCCACCGATTTTTTCCTCCGAGATTCGCACCGCGTCACTGCCATCACTCTCCCCCCCCCCCACCCCCCCACCAGCGCGGCAGCCGCCATGGATCCACCGACCAGCCCCGACGACGAGGCGGCGGCCTTCTTCCGCGCCGCGCCGCCCTTCCGCGACCGCGACGCCGTCGCCGCCAGCCTCGCCGCCTTCGTCGCCCGCCACCGCGCACGCGCCGCCGCCGGCAAGTCGCCCCCTGCGAACCAATCCCCAATTCTAGGCTCGCCTCGACGGAACTGAAAGAAAGCTCCTCTTTTGTGCGCGCTGCAGGCGGTGGTGGTGGAGGAGGAGGAGGGCCCCCGGCGGCGGCGGCGGGGGTGGTCTGCGTCACCTCCGGCGGCACCACGGTGCCCCTGGAGCAGCGCTGCGTGCGCTACATCGACAACTTCAGCTCCGGCCAGCGCGGGGCCGCGTCCACCGAGTACGTGCCCGCTCCCATCCCCTGCCGCCAGCCGCGTCCCTGCCTGCCGAGACTGACTGACTGACTGACGGCCGTTCGTGCGAATGCGAATGCAGGTACTTCCTCAAGGCCGGCTACGCCGTCGTCTTCGTCCATCGCCGGTGAGTCTTCCCGGCTCAGAGATTTCTCAACCAGGCTACCTCAGCTAGTCAACCAATTTTTTATCCGGATGCTTCTAGCCTTAGTTGGTTTCCACGAGCAGCAATTTTTTATTCAGTTATTATGAATGTCAACAGCGAGTCGACAGTTGAGACTCACTCTGCTCCTCTTTGCAGCGGGAGCAAGCAGCCGTACTGCAGGTTTCTTCCGGAGGACTCGTTTCTTGACCTTTTCGAGCTCGGCGAAGGATCCGAGATCCAAGGTCTGCTCTGTGGTTGCAGTCCTGAGTCATCCATTTCATGCAAACCGTACCAGATCCATCTGTGCCTCTTTCTCACTCTTGTTACAAATCCATGCTGTTTCATGTTCTTTGCTTCCTTGTCTCTGTATCCTGCTTTGCAGTAGTTTAAATAAATGACTCTGCATCCTGCTTTGGAACTTATGTGCTCATTTGAGCTACTTGTCTCAGTCCCAGAGTCTCACACTACAGTGGTCAAGACCGCGATTAGCAGTTATCGCAAGGTATGTCGATAATTTACAGACACCACTATTTATTTATTTATGCCGAATTCACTTGTGGTGCATCAGCTGCCACTCAGATTGAAGACATGTTACCATGACCACTGGCTTGTATTCTCTTGATTGCAGGCAATCGATGAAGGTCTACTTCTGAAACTTCCTTTCACTACAATTTTCGAGTACCTTCAGGTATTGCACGCCTATTTCCTACCAGCACATGCTGCTGCATATTATACTGCCCATAAAGCATTTTTGTAGGATGTTGGATCAGAGATGGTATATTATTGTCTTTTGTGGTTCCTCACGAATTCATCACAGCTTTGGTTCAGTGCCTTGCCGGGTTATACTGAGGATAATGTTGGAAGAAAACCACTCCCTCTGGTCACGAATATAAGATGTTCTAACTTGTTTCTGAATCGGATTGTGTATAGACACGTTTTAGTCTGTTTGTTCACTCATTTCAGTCCGTATGTGGCCCGTATTGAAATATCCAAAGCATCTTATATTTGTGAACAGAGGGAGTAGGATATAATATGTTTTTTTTTTGCACTCGGTCTTAGAAATGGAATGTAATACTTGTGGCAACTAGTCATTAATTTATTCAGTAAAAGCTTAGCTACGGGTTCATGATGCGTTCACCCTATGAATGAGATACTGATGCAATACATGTTTCTGTTTGTATTGCGAACAGTTACTGCAGCTTGTATCCACTGCTATGAATTGCTTGGAGCGCCATGGAATGTTTTATTGTGCTGCTGCAGTGTCTGACTTCTATGTTCCATGGGAGAGTATGGTAGGATCTATATCTTCATTTATTTTTTGTGTGCTCACTATTTATATTTAAACAGACCAATATGTTAGTGCATAGCGGATGATCACGGCGATAGGTTTCTATATTGCCATCGTCAGTGTACTTGATTTATAAATTTGCTTTGTCATTGTGTAGAGGGCATAGCAAGGTTTAACAAGTCACTTGGTCCAATGAAAATCAGTTTGTTGAAAGGAAAACTTATTGATAAAAATGTTCAAACTGCCTTGATGCTTAATGTTTATTATCCTCTTATGCTGTCGTGTTGCCTGATACTTTAATAGATTAGCGTGCATCATGTTAGGGTTACCTGAAACACAAAAATCTTGAAATCCTCCCTCCCTCCCTCCCAAGATTCGCATTTGCAGACGGAGGGGAGTGACAGAAGTGACATGCACAAGTAGTTGCAGCCTTGCAAGCATTATTATGACACACATACTTGTGGTGGTATTGCACTAGTATCTGGAGGTTAATATTTGTTGATAGCACTCAGAGCACTGGTCTGTGAAACGTCTGCTAAGATACATAACGATTTGGCACCATTACAAGGTCTATTCCTCCTGACACAATCGTTATCGCAGGCTAAACGTAAAATTGAGTCAGCAGGTGGCCCTTTGAAACTGGTTTATCAACACAACGATTATATTTAAACAAACGAATCAGTCAGTGCCTAGCGGATGATCACGATGATAGGATTCTATATTGCCATCGTCAGTGTATGTGGTTTATAAATTTGCTTTGTTCGTTGTGTAGATGGTGTAGCAAGGTTTAATGAGTCATTTGGTCCATGAAAATCATTTTGTTGGTAGAAAAATATATGTGAGAAAAATGTTCAAACTGATTCAATGCTTAGTGTTAATTGTCCTCTTATGCTGCCATGTTGCCTGATACTTCTTTAATAGATTACGTCCATCATTCAGCATCATGTTAGGCTTACATGACAACACACAAATCTTGAAATGCTCCCTCCCACCCGAGATTCGCATCTGCAGGAGGGGAGTTACAAGTGACACACACAAGTAGTTGCAGCCTTGCAAGCATTATGGCACACATACTTGTGGTGGCGTTGCACTAGTATCTGGAGGTTGATATTTGTTGATAGCTGTCAGAGAACTGGTCCGTGGAACTTCTGCTAAGATGCATAATAGTTTGGCACCATTACAAGGTCTCAGTTGTTGTTCATCCCTGACAGAATCGTTATCGCAGGCTAAACATAAAATCCAGTCAGCAGGTGGCCCTTTGAACATGCAGCTCAGTCAAGTTCCTAAGATGCTTTTCATCCTCAGAAACCAGTGGGCTCCTTCTGCGTTTTGTGTATCCTTCAAGGTCAGGTTCTTCGTCCTGTCCCTTTCCTGCACCTTCTAAATTCTGATGTAAGCTAGTAATGGCTACCCCCTTTTCTGCTTTCAAGAAAAGTAACCGAACTCGGTACTTCCTGTAAGTGTTGCCATACTGTATGATCTAGATCCAGCGTAATGATTCTGATTGTCCGCAATGCGTACCTGCAAAACTGCAGCTCGAGACGGATCCAGACATCCTTATACAGAAGGCAGAGGCGGCTTTGAGAAAATACGGTATGAATGTGGTGGTGGCGAACGAGCTAGCGAGCTACAAAGACGTGGTTGTCATGGTCACAAGCAGCGGGAAGACGACCGTGAGCAGGCGGAGCAAGGAAGACGACCTAGAAGAGCAGCTCATCGCTCTCCTGGTTAAGATGCATTCAGATCACGCTAAGCAGTCCAATCCGGAGCAAGAAACATGAGCTGGTGTGTTAATGAATAAGGAGGTGCTACAAGTTATTGCGCTCATCCTGGTTTAAACGTACCGGTAAGCAGAGTACTCCCAACGAATCCAAAATAAGTGTCGCAGCTTTGAACTAAGGTTGAACCCACAACCTTAGTTCAAAACCGCGACACTTATTTTGGATCGGAGGGGGTCGCATTTTCTTTTGAGAATCGCATGTGCGGTCATCTCCCTTATCCCTTGTGTTATGCTACACCAGTTGAGATGCATGTCTTTATCGGCGTGGGCGGTGATTTGGACTGGACAAGTCTCACCAATTCAAAGTTTCAAACTCCAAATCTGAAATGTGTCTATTGTGAGCGATTCAAATTTGATTAACAGGAATCTAGGCTCCTTCACCTGGACTGCATAATCTACCATACCTACAACACCTTCAAATGCATACAGGGATCGGCACCATTGGTGGTTCAACCAGTTCTACAGTGAATGTTACAGGCTAAGTTTGGAATGTGATGAAGCTCCATTTTTTGTTACATATACTACTACAGAACTAGGCTCACAAAATACAACCATGCACAGGTGTGTGAACGTGCACAGGAAGGGCATAGCAGCAGAGATCATGAATGTTCAGGGTTATGAAGCATGTTGAGTTCTATCCGAATGAATGTTCTCTTGCTTACTCAAAGTCAAAAAAGGATACCCAAGGAAACTGAAGTATTCTGCTGGGGATTTAATATCCTACGGTGCCAGCTGGAGAAAAACAACGATCGTTTCGACACACGTTGGCCCTTGTTGAACATGTTATTTACAGTTCGGACCTCAGAGAGGCTAGTTTGTCAGGTGAGGTCGCCACTTCACCTAGGTCATCAATGGTTTTGTCCAACACACGTAAAGCTCGATCATGTGCTTATGGATACCGAATAGGAACTAAAGTTCCCCCTCATAACAGTGCACGCTCTTGAATGAACTAAAGTTCCCCTTGATAACAGTGCACACTATCATCAAAATAAATTGAAAAAAAGACAGTGCACGCTCTTGAACGTATCAAGACAATTCCGGGCCTTCCATCAAAAAAGAAGAGAGACAATTTTGGGCCATGCCCTCATAATTCTTGTTTCAAATTCTATGACGATGGTCACAGTGACGTAAAACATCTTATATTTATTTATAGAGGGGGTACATGATACTATTGTATGATACTAGCTCCACAATGCATACTATCATAGCTTGGTATCATAGTGACCTTATTTATTGCCATGCATGTCACATAATAGTAGATCATTTAATATGATACGATATATCATATCATGATACTTAATCCAATTTCCCCTCAGCAAAAATGCCTAATTGGCATGCATGTGACCAGCCTGAAACTCAATGGCATGCCACCCATTCAAATTTGAGCTGGGATGGTTGCAACGGGATCCGCAAAATGCCAAGAATCTTTGTCATAGGCCTATTGTTGATGGAACGCCAATCCAGAGATAGAATTTCAAAATCTGTGCCACACGGCAATTCCTAAGTGGCCGATTGAAATATATCAACGAGATATACAAAAGAGGAAAGACAACACCTCTCTGCAGTAATTTATGAACTCGATAAAATTGCTGAGACTCACACACTGACACTGTTTGCACAAGAGAATTATAATTAAAAACAACACATAGCAGGAGTAGGTGTTTTCAATGCACAACATCATGATATTGCCCGAGTAACTTCCGCTCCCAAACATTGACTGACGTATGAACAAGAGTTGTAGGCTTACAAAGTTTCCTTGTTTTCAGACGTTGCTGTATAGTTTGGTCATCATTACTTTGTTAGCGATAGTAGTTTTAAGGTTTAGAGCATACATCTTACACATGTTTTCCACAATAAGGGATACAAAAAGAAATTTGTAACTACAAATAATATAAATCATTAGTAACTTCTAAACAATATTCTACAAGGTGTGCTATAACAAATACAAAAAAGTCTTTCCAAAGCTATATGAAACTATACTTTTTATTGACTTTTTTGTATGTCCAGTACATTTGTGCATTATGGAATAATCTAACAAGATATTTACAGATACTAAAGTAGGCATAAAAACATATAAATACACAATAAGTGGTTTTGTCATCCTATATTTGTGGTTTAGGTTAGATACAATTCAGCTCAACAAAAAATCTAAAACTAGAAATAACCCAAATTCCATGATAAAATGTTTATAATTTAGTATTGGTGTTCAACTAATATGCATCTAATTGTAACATTTAATTATAATATTACCAACGCAATTGTGTGATTAAATATTGTTAAAATAGAATATTATATAACAGTTAATGATTTCTGATAGATGTGGCATCAACAAAAAATATCATTAATATTTAGTACATTAACAATACAAAAGTATATTTATTTAGTATAAATAAGTGATAATGTTTGTATTTAATCATCCTAGGTCAACTCGATGAATACGATCCAATCATCAAGGAAAGCATGCGTTGCCTAGCGCCGGAGAGAATTCACACGGAGAAATCATCCAGCCACGCCATGTTCTTCACTAGATGAGTGTATTATAGAATCCCACACAAGAAGTATGCAAGAAACAACCAACCATGTAAAGGGGGGATAACGAGGGAAATGAGCACGAACGACCGGGATGAAAGGAGAGCAGGGCATGATAATGAACTACTGGCTGGGGGACAGGGTTGTCATCTTCGTTCTGCTGGCACTCCATGGTCCTCGGGTTGGCGCATAAGCGAGTCGAAAGAATCTCTCTAAAGGAAAAAGATCTCTTTGAAGGGCTTCTCTAGCAACTGGACTGACCCATTAGCACAGAATAGTGGAGAAAAATGGAGCAAACGTGGGAATCGAACACACATCTCCTCAATAGTTGCTAGGGATGCTAGCCACAGGGTCTGTGTCGAGTTTGTGGTGAAACTGTAGGCCGCGACATACTTGAGGTAAAATGACCGGTTTTCTGCATCGTTTTTTGATTTATTTTTATACCGGTTTTCATTGTTTTTTCTCTATTTTCATTATTTTTTCTTTTCTCTATTTTTTTTGTTTCTTTCTCAATTTTGATTGCCTATTTTCTTTTTTTCTCATTTTTCATCAGGTTTTCTCTCTCTCGGTTTTCACTGTTTTCTACACACATTCTTGGTATATATCTAATACACTTTTAGCACACATTTAACATTTCTCAAATACAAGATCAATTTTTTTAATACCAAGTCAACATTTTTCTATACGCATTCAACCTTTTTCAAATGCTTGATTAATAAGTTTCAAATACAAGATCAACATTTTTTGAATACATGGTCAATATTTTTTCCAAAAACATTTACCATTTTTCAATGCCTGATTAACATTTTTTCTATACACATTTAACATTGTCCAAATGCTTGATTAACTTTTTCCGAATACTTCTTCAATATTTTTTCAAATCCTTGATTAACATTTCTTATATACATGACCAATTTTTTCATTTTTTTAATACATGATCACCATATTTTCTATACACATTAAACATTTTCGAAATGCTTGATTAAATTTTTTGAAATACTTGCTCAACATTTTCAAATGCTTGATTAACATTTTTATTGACATGATAAAAAAATTTCATCAGTTTTTAATACTTGGTCAATATTTTTTCTATAGACATTGAACATTTTTCAAATGCTTGATTAATATTTTTCAAATAATTGTTCAAATTTTTTTCAAATGCTTGATTAACATTTTTTAAATACATGATCAATTTTTCATAAACATTGTTTTTTTGTATACATTTTTCATAGACGTCAAAAACATTTTTTTCTATACACATTTAATTTTTTTCAAATGTTGGTCAACGCTTAGAAATGTTTTCTATAAAGTGCTTTTATAATATAGAATATCTAGAAATATAACTAAAGTAAAATAAAATAATAAATAAAAACAAAATAATAAAATAGAAAAACACGAGAATATGGGCTGTGGCTTGTGGTCAACGGCGCGATGGGCCGGCCCAATATGGATCTCACCTTCATCGACACTTCCTCTTGTCTCGTTGTAGGCGAGACAATCAGGGGACGTCCTATGTGTCGCATTTTGCGGCAAATTGCTATCGTATCGCACAGGGGGCACCAATGAGTGGGCCAGCCCATTCGCAGCACTGCAGTGAGGGAACAAATGCGGTATCTAGAAATAGAGCGCCCCCCGTAGGGGATCGAACTCGCCACCTCTGGTTATTGAATGCATGTCGCTAGCCACTCGAGCTAAGAGCGCATTGGTGACTAATATACACCGCGGAATTCTAAAAGCACCAAGGAGAGGGCAGCTCAAAGATGTATTGTAGCAACCGGGCTGTGTACTGTAATTACACGAACAAGCCAAGGTAGAGTTTCTTTTCGAAGCACCAAATCTTTCTTTTTAAAACGTGAACATTTTTTAAAAACACAAATAAAATTTCGAATTTCAAAAAAATTTTGTTTACACAAAGGATAAACAAAAATTAGAAACTACAAAAGTATTTTGAATTTGTGAACAATTTTTTTTTGAAAAAGCAAACATTTTTTAAATTCCGAACAACTTTGAAAGCCTGAACATTATTTGTAGCTCCCCGAACAATTTTTTAATTTGTGAACAAATTTTGAAAACAAGAACATTTTTTGAAATTGTGAACAAAACTTTGAAACCACAAACATTTTTTGAAATTCTACTTTTTTTTTGGAATTTGTGAACAAATTTCAAAATGAGAACATTTTTGAAATTCTGAACGATATTTGAAATTTGCAAAAAAGATCGACAAGAAAAATAAACTTGAAAAGGAAAAGGAGACGAATTAAAAAGAAAACAAAAAATATATTTAAAAATAGATGATGAAAATATTTTTGAACAAATTTATAAAAATATATTTCCGAAAATCATATTTTTTTAGAAGAAACAGGAACATTTTTCCAAATTCGAAAACAAAGTTTGGAGATGCAAACATATTTTGAAGTTCCTGAACAATATTTGAAAACATGAACATTTTTAAAACTTGTGAACAATTTATGAAACATTAGAAAAAAATTTGAAACTCCAAAAATGATAAAAACATGAAAAGTTCCAAAACAAAATTTGGAGACATAACACTTTCCAAATTTCTGAACAATTTTTATAAAAAATGTAAAATTTGGGAAAAAAGAAAAAAATTAGAAAACATGAAGATTTCTTCAAACGGGAACATTTTTCCAAATTCGAAAACAAAATTTGAACATGCGAACATATTTTCAAACTGTAGAACAAAATTTGAAAACATGAACATTTTTTAAAACTTGTGAACAATTTATGAAATTGAGACATTTTTTAAAACTTTGGAAAAAATAAAACATGAACATTTTTTGCTATTTGCGAACAAATTTTGAAAATGGGAAAAACAATTAACAGCCCAACATTTTTTGGGAAGTGATGAAAATTTTGAAGAAAAGCATTAGCAACAATTTTGGAAAATGAGAACATTTTTTGAAAATCCCGAACATTTTTTGAATTTATGAATAATTTTTGAAAGGACCATTTGTTGAAGTTTCAAATGTATTTTAAAAGCAAGAACATTTTTCGAACATGATTTTTTTTAAAAAAAGATAAAATAACCTTAAAAAAGAAAAAAAGAAACAGTAAATGATAAAAAGAAAGGAAAGAAGAAAAAGAAACAGTAACAGAAACCGAAAAATAAAAAAAAGAAACAGAAAAACCGGTTCAGAGAACCTTCTGGAAGTTTCCCAAAACCGGCTGGAGCAGGTGCACTTTCTACGCAAAAGTGGGCCAGCCCATCTCGTCGCTGCTCGGTCGCTCACCTGTGAGGAGCGCCGGCAGTTTGACACAGAGAGTGTCAAATAGGAAATTCCACATATCAGCACGATGGAAGTGAACTCGAACCCCCAACGCCCAGGTCAACGCCACAAGTGCTAACCATTGCACCAACGGGAGGTTCTCGTTTACATTAGGAAAACTGTTCTCTTTGACCTTTCAATCAGTACTACTCCCTCCGTTCCTTGATGTAAGGTGTATAGATTTTTGAGGAAAAAAAAAATCCAAAATATAAGGTATATTGCGTTGCACCACTCGTCTAGATAATGTTTTTAGGGATTTGATTACATTTCCTTATATTAGGCAAGCTCCTCTATTTGCTCATGTCAATTAGTTAGGTGTAATCTCGCCTAAAACTTGTGAAATTTTCCCTCCATGTGAGTTCTTTAATTTCCATGCCAAAAACTATACACCCTATATTTAGGAATGGAGGGAGTATTATATATCCACTATAAATTATATTTGAATAAAGAAAACATAAATGTGAAAATGCATTCACATAAACCATGAATTCAAAAGAAAAGTTCACAAAAATAGAAAAACTTTGTGAATTTGAAAAAAGTTTATTGATTTTGAAAAAAAGTTCACCAAATTTGAAAAAGGTTCACCGAAATTGAAAAGGGTTCATCGAATATCAGAAATAGTTCATCAAATTCGAAAAAAGTTCACCAAATATGAAAAAAGTTCATCGAAATTGAAAAACATTCATCAAATTTCAGAAAAAGTTCATTGAATTTTAGAAAAAGTTCACAAATTTATTGAAGACTTCGTAAATTTAGAAAAAAAGTTCATAATTTAAAAAAAGGTTCATCAGATTTAAAAAGATTTCATCAAACTGAAAAAAGTTCATTGAATCGAAAAAAGTTCATGAAATTTGAAAAAAAATTTATCGAATTGAAAAAAGTTCATCGATTTTTTTTTAAAATAAGTTCATCAAAATGTTAAAAAGTTCATTCATTTTCATAAAAAAGTTAATCGAGTTTGAAAAAAAGTTCATTGAACTTGAAAAAGTTCAATGAAATTGAAAAAAGTTCATCGATTTAAATAAAAAGTTTATGAATTAGGAAAAAAATAACATCTATTTGTAAACATTTCACGCATTTAAGAAAAAAGGAAACAGGAAACAAAAGAAGAAAGGAAAAAAACGCAGAAAACATATATGGCATTTCCTGTATGTATAAAAGAATGGAAATGAGGTTTGTGTCCACCAATCAAGGTGGTGGCGTTGTGGTTAGTCTCAGGTTAGCCATCAACATAGTGATCCTCGGTTCGATTCTTGGCTGCGCACTTGATCTCCGTTTTTTGAGTTTCAAAACAGGGGGGGAAATGGTACTTGGGCCGAGCGCCAAATAGGAAATGCCCAGCACGGTGGTGGGAGATGGATATCAGGTACAACAGATCGGGCCAAGCTTGATAGGTGGGTGCATGGGCCATGACCCATTCGAGGTTGTTAATTTTGGTGGGCACTTGTGGATCTGGGCACAAAGACAAGACAAGAGAAAAACACGAACAAAATTTTCAGAGCCCCTTATGTAATATGCATTTCATAAACAAATACATGGATGATCTCGAGCTTTATACCATAGAAGATACAGCATAATGGTAAACCAAAGGCCAGAACTGAGAAGAAGTGGCTGAAAGCCCCAAATGGTGTACCAAAGATTAATGTAGATGTTGCTGTGTCGAGGCATAATGGTGAGTTATTTACCCAAAACCATCACATTTGGGGCTAGGGTAACAACTTGGTACCACATTTGGGGCAGGACACAAGAAACCACCATTTTTGTGCCTAACGAGTAACACAGAGCACTGATAGTCGGATAACCTCGCGAAAACAACCAAACTGACTGGTTGGGCCCACCTGTAAGGCTGACGTGGCATGCCTATGTGGAAATTTTGCTGACTTGGGCGAGGGCCCCACATGTCAATGACTGAAGTGTTTATTCTTTTCATCTTTTCTCTTTTATTTCTTTCTCTCTCTCCCTATGGGCATTTAATCGAACAAGTTGTGAGCGCTGAACCACCGACATCACCGGCGCCGCCACCATAGAGGACGTGTGCAGCGGCAATGCCAGGCCAGGCCGTCGTGCCAGGAGACCAGCTCGCGTCTGCGGGCTGCGTTGAAGAAGTGGCTGCCCGTCGGAGGTGGACGCGGACATGGCCGGCGCGGGATCTCGCCGGAGCTCTGCCCGCGGCCCCACGCTGCGCGGACAACAACACGAAGGCGCCGCAAATCCCCAGTTCGCCATCAATGGCGCCGCGGTAGGGAACGGAGGGAGGAGGCAGGGAGCCATCGAGCGGGTGCACCGCCGGCAGCAGGCCGCGCGGCCTGCTCCACTCTTGCATCGTGCGCTCCCCCTGCTGTGCGACCCCGCCTCGTTGCTCCAGTCATGAGCGCCGCTGCCGTCTTCCGACGCCGTCGCGGAGCTCCACGCCGCCAACACCATCCGCCGCCGCCGTTCAGCAATCAAAGCGCCGCCGCCATGCGCCTGCCATCCTTTTTTCTCTTCCGGCCTAGTAGGGAGGGCGACGCGGACGAGCACCTCTCGACCACCAGAGCGTGGTGGCCTCCTTTTTCTCTTTCGCGAGTTTGGTGGCCTGCACCGTTCCTGGCCGCCGCCGGCGAGCTCCACTCCAACTTCCCTGCCGCTCCCATCCTCTGCGTGACCTGTTGAAGAGATGAGGAGGAAGAAGGCAATGTGTGGATGACATGTGGGGCCCTCGTCCAAGTCAGCAAAAAATTCCACATAGGCATGCCACGTCAGCCTTACAGGTGGGCCCAACCAGTCAGTTTGGCTGTTTTTGCGTGGTTATCCGACTATCAGTGCTCTGTGTTACTCGTTAGGCACAAAAATGGTGGTTTCTTGTGCCCTACCTCAAATGTGATACCAAGTTGTTACCCTAGCCCCAAATATAGTGGTTTTGGATAAATAACTCCATAATGGTGGGGGAGCGAGTGCAGCGAGCTGCAGAGATGGCGATGGCAAATTTCTGGGGGCCTCGGCAATAGTTTATGGAGGCTTGACTAACCCGGAGATTCTCGAGGCACATGCTTGTTGCGAAGCTTTCTCTTTAGCAGCTGATCTTAATCTTCTGAATATGCTCATAGCTACTGATTGTGCCACTACGGTCAGCCACCTGAAGGAGAGGTACTTGGGTCCTTCTTCTATGATAATCAGGGAGATTCAAACAAGACGGCAAGCTTTTTCAAGTGCTCAAATAGTGCATGAAGTGCGGGAGGCGAATTTTGAAGCACACAATTTGGCAAGGGCGACTTCTACACTAGCTAGGGGCCGGCATATTTGGCTTGGTATCACTCCAGAAATTATTTGTATTGGTGACATTATTAATTCATAATTAAAGTGGTACTTTTCTCAAAAAAAAAGAGAAATTTCGAGTGAGTATTGCTTGTATGACCAAAAGTAAGTTCCAAATTATAATAAAAAAATCATAACCAAAAGTAAGTTTTATATATAACTTTAACCATTAATTATGTATAAAAACCAACAAAACAATAGAATTAGGCGCTTGCTATGAATCATCCGACTGATGTGCGAGTAATATCAGCCGCCTGGACCACCGTTGGATTGATCCGCTCGATCCGTGCATCGGAGTTTGCATGCACTCTCTAGACGGTTCGCCGCTGTTCCTTGCACCACCGTCCACAGACAACAGCGTCACCATCCGCAAGGGCTCCATCAAATTTCGGCCACGTGCTTACACACGTCCTTATGTACAACAACAACTCTAGTGGGGTGACCCATTTGGGTCGGCATGGACAAAAGAGGAGGCCCAACGCGCCGACCCGAACCCAAATCGAGTCCACTTCGCGTCCGCGCCAACGCATTTGCGGTCCAAATTTGCACACCAAATGCGTCGGCACGGACGCGGAACGGACGAGGTCATAAATTTGCCTTCTCGGTGTCTGTCACGTCCCCACCTGGCGGTCGTCCAACTACCCGCTGCCTACCTGGTCAGCTTAATTTATGACCTCGGGCCCAGGCGTCAGCGACGTCGGTCGTCCTTTTTTAAGCCGACCATGCGGCGGGGCCGTCCTCATCCGCTTCTAGCCACTCCCTGTCCCCATCTAGCCACACTCGCTTCCCCGTCGCCGGCAAACCCTAGCCACCCCAACCGTGCCAGATGGGGCTCTTCTCCGGCGCCGGCAGCAGCAAGGCCAAGGGCAAGTCCCCCGTCATTCCTGTTTCGTCCCAGTTCCCGCCGGCTCCGCCGGCGCCAGCTCGCCTGCCGAGGCAGCGCGTTAACATGCCAGTGCACCAGGTGAAGTGGCACTAACAGAACCGCGTGCCTCTCCCTACCCCGACGCCACCCTGCCGCATGATTGGCACTTGGATCCGAAGAGGATCCCAGTGCCGGCGGCGCCGTGGTCGGCTAGGGTGCACGCGGAGGAGGTGCGGCGCCGGCGGGCGCTCCTGACGCCGGAGCAGCGCCACGACCCCGCCTACGCATCCAACTCGCCCAACTGGCCTCGCTGGTTCGCCTTCGAGCACAAGGAGGCGAGGCGACGCGGCGTCAACGAAGTCGACCACACCGTGCCACCGCCCTCGCTCGTCGTCCGCGAGGAGGACCAGGCAGCGGAGGCCGCCTACCAGGCTGCCCTTGCGGCGGTCTACCAGGAGAGCGAGGAGGACGAGCGGCGCAGGGCGTTGGCGGCCGAGGAAAAGGAGGCGGCGTACGAGGCGGTCATGGCGCAGGTCATGGCCCTCTCCGCGGCGGGCAACTGAGTCCTGCCGTTGGTGACCCCACCGTCCCCTGTGAAAGCCGAGCCGGAGCTGGAGCCGTCCCCCATCGAGGGCTACTCTTGGATGGGAGTAGTGCACGAGTGGGTCAGCGCACCACCGGGCTGGCTTGGGGCGACGCAGGCGCAGGAGGCGGCGTACCTCGAACACGGCGAGTACCTCGAGATGCTCGAGCGCGACGCCGAAGACGAGCAGCACGAGGCCGAGGAGGAGGCGCGCCAGGCCACGGCGGCACATACGGCGGCATAGCCCGCGCCCGACATGAACGCCCTCTGGAACACGACGTTCCCCTGGGCCGGCCCTACGCCGACGCTCATCGACCTCACGGACCCCGAGGACGACGACGACACTTAGGGCAGCGCGCTGCCTCATAGTTTAGTCTGTTTTTAATTTTCTTAAATGCTAATGTGGACGCGTGGACTCTCGCCGGCCTTCGTGGCCGGCTTTAATGTTTAATTAATGTGTTTTTATTTTAAATTTGCATGCATTTTTTTCTCGCGTCGTTAAAATGAGCCGGGCCAGTGTTGGGCGCATACACCGACCCAAACACGGAAGCGGACGTTCCTGTCCGTCTGGCCGACCCAAACGGATAAAAAGCGAACAAAATCGCCATCCTATTAGGTCGGACCGTTGGAGTTGCTCTAAAAGGTTTGCCTATATCACATCTAATTTGGCATTAGCAGATCGTTTTCTATTTGTTTTTTCACGCTGTTTCTTTTTTTTTGTTTTTTTTATTGGGTCAGCCGACTGGAGCAACAAAAAATAAATAAACAACAAAGTGCGCTGCGCTAGGAATCGAACTCAGGTCTTATTTGTTTCTTTTGGCGCCCTTTTCTTTCTTTGTTTTTTTTCCATTGGGCCGGCCGACTGGAGCGACAAAAAATATTAAATGACAAAATGCGCAACCTAGGAATTTAACTCAGGACAACATGGTGATCACCACGGGCTCGAACCACTCGAATACTACATAGCAGCTATTGATTTTTACAAAGAGGAGAGCATGTAAGAATATAGTAAACCTTCGAGATTAGGAGACAATCTTGCAAATTTTTAACCTTTTTTCACAAATTGTGAAAAAATTGAAATGACGAATATTTTCAGAAACACAAACGACTTTAAAATTTCAAACATTCCTTTTCAATTGTGAATAAACTTTGTAGTTCCGAAGATTTTTTAACAAATAAGAACAAAATTTGGTATTCTGAACAATTTCTTCATAAACAAAATTTCAAAAGCGTGAGAAAATCCCTCAACAGTTTTTAAAGTGTGGACACTTTTGAAAATTCTAATCATTTTTTGAAAAATTCGTATACATTGAGTTTATTTTTATTTTAGTCATAAATTTTGTATTAAAAAAAATTTATGTTTGCACCATTTAAAAAATGTTGACATTTAAACATGTTCATGCATTTGAAAATAATGTTTGTGATGTTTAAAGAAATGTATTATACAATAAAAAAAGTTTCTTAACATTCAAAGAAATGTCCTTGATTTTTTTTAAAGAAACTTCATGCATTTAAAACATCACGACATTTTCTAGAAGTTCGTGAAGGATTGTTCTTGTCTTTCAACGAAAAGAATGTTGGACATGCAATTACCCCCCACAAAGCCAGTTCAACAACCCGATCCAGCCACTCCTAGTTGCAGTAGCATTGAAGGCGTGCAATAAAGTTGGGGGACAACACTAGTAGTTGTGAACCAAGGGTGGGATGAAACAAGCTATGATCCCAGTTGCGAGTTAGGTGGACTTGCAACTTGGATGAAAAACAATGCACATGCCTAGTTGTGAGTCGAGGGTGTGCTTGCAACTGAGAGAACTACGAGATGAGTTGCGACTCAAGGATGGACTTAAAACTGGGACAACTACAAACTACGAGCCTAGTTGCGAGTCAAGGGTCAACTTGCAACTGGGATAAAACAAACTACGATCCTAGTTGCGAGTCAAAGATGTACCTGCATCTGGGATGAAAGACCAAACATGGGCTTAGTTGCAAGTCATGGTGGCTTACAACTGGGATAAAACAAACCATTGGCCTAGTTGCGAGTCGAGAGTGGACTTGTACTAGGACAACAAAAACTATGAGGTCAGTTGCGACTCGAGGGTGGAGTTGCAACTGACATGAAAAACAAAACACATGCCGAGTTGCGAGTCAAGGGTAGACTTGCAACTGGGACATCAACAAACTATGGGCCAAGTTGCAAGTCAAGGGTGGACTAGCAACTTGGACAACAGAACTATCCAATTGCGAGTCGAGGATGGACTTGAAATTAAGACAACTATGAAACAACGAGCCCAGTTACGAGGCAAGGGTCGACTTGCAACTGGAATGGAAAGAGCATTGTCCCAGTTTCGAGTCAAGGGTGGACTTGCAACTGGGATGAAAAACAAAAACATGCCTAGTTGCAAGTCGAGGGTAGGCTTGCAACTGGGAGAACTATGAGCCCGGTTGCGAGTGGAAGATTTACTTGCAACTAGGACAACTACGAAACTAAAAGCACAGTTGCAAGTCTATGGTCGACTTGCAACTAGGATGAAAGAAAAAGAACATGCCCAGTTAGTAGGATGGACTTGCATGTTGGGGCTGGATTTGCAACTGAGACAAAAGTGGTCGGGGCCCCATTTGCGTGTCGTGCATTGTCTTGCAACTGGGACAAAAATGGGCGAGGCCAAGTTGCGTATGGTGCACTCGCGAAGTAGGACAAGTAAAGAGGCATGCCTAGTTGCATGTTGAGGATGAACTTGCAACTGAGACAAAAAAATGGTCCAAAGCCCAGTTGCATGTCGGGGGTGGACTTGCAGCTGGGACAAAAAGTGGTGGGGTCCTAGTTGCGTGTCAGGGGTAGACTTGCAACTAGAACAAATACTGTGTTAGGCCAAGTTGCGCATGAATAGTGGACTCGCAAGTAGGACAACAAAAAGTCAGGTCAAATTGCAAAAATGGATTGATCGACAATTGAGACAAATAGTCACCACGGAGGCGAGGGATCGAGCGCTTGAATGAAAATTATAGACACTAAAATGAATGATGACAAACTTAGACGAGGCATCATTTCACATGAAAAATATTTATGAATTTATAAGGTGTTTTTATTAAAATATTCACAAAAAACTTATTAAAAAAATTTGGAAAAGGGAAAAAATAAGACACAAAAAAACTGGCAAAAAAGAAAAACCAAAAAAGAAAAATGAATATAAATAACAATGAAAAGAAAGAAATCTAAAAAGAACAAAAAAGTTGGTAATGAAGGAAAGAGAATAGAAGATGGAAGAGAGTGACAATAGAAGATGCATGGCAACCAAATAGTCACCAGGGAGGCGAGGGATCGAGCGCTTGAATGAAAATTATAGGCTCTAAATTAAATGTTGGCGAACTTAGAGGAGACGTCATTTCGTATGAAAAAATATTTATGAATTTAGAAGGTGTTTTTATAAAATTATTCAGAAAAAACTTATTCACAAATTTGGAAAAGGAAAAAAAAACAAGACACAAAAAAATGACAAAAAAAGAAAAACTGATAGAAATAATAGTGAAAAAAAAGAAATCTAAAAGGAATAAAAAAGTTGGTAATGAAGGAAACAGAGCGGAAGATGGAAGAGAGTGACAATAAAGAGTTAGAGGAAATCGATCAGTGCTCTTGGTTTACATGGGTTACCCGGTAGACTTTCAAATCTCGCAAGCCAATAAACAAATGAACAAAAACTAGAAAACAAGTTGAGCCCATCCTCACATTGGCTAGATAACGGGTTGACAGAGAAAAGAAACAAGAATGGTTCAAAACAATGACCATGACATAGCACACTACATAACGATGTGAATCGTGTTGCACGAGATTTACCTCATCAACACATCAAACGGGCAACAACTTAGATGTGAGCTAACTATTCCACATCTAACACAAAGTTTCATTTGTTTTTTTATTTGATGAAAACAAAGATTGATGCAAGTCCACATGAGATGGAGAGAGTGGAGAGTGGAGAATGCAAAAATGGCAAAAACGTTCCATATTCCCTTCTATTCCCTACACGTCTCGTAACAGCCTAGTGAAAAAGCCGAGTGGAAAAAGCGAAAGACAAAACATGCCCATGCCCGGACACAAGGATAACAGGCCACATAGCACACAACAAAAGGAACATAAGCTACCTTTTTCTCAAAAAAAAGTACCTACACGGGACGCCCAAGGAACGGAAGGAACGATCAAAGTGCACGAAAAAACAACTGATAAAAAAGATCCAATGGTGATGGACTTAGATGTGAGATAGCTATTTCACATCTAGATGTGAAATAGCAAACCTTTTATATAAGGGCATCTACGGCTGGACAGAATAAATTTGGCCTCTCAAACACCTACGGACGTGCTTGGTCAACGTTCGGGCGTGTCTGCTTTGACTCCAAATTTTGCGTTCACGTAACCGTGTTCTTCACTTTTTCCTTATATGTCCGGTCACATGCATGTTTCTTTTTATCCCATATGCAACAATCCCCTTATTCGGGCGTAAGCTTCTGTCACTCTAGTCATCCACTATAAGAGAATTATAAACATATTGCAACACCCTACAACGAGGATCCCTCACGTTTGTGCGACACAGAGGGCACCATAGGAAAACACAAAAAAATATATACAACTCAAACCAATCATGATCATCAATCAACCCATAGGACAAAACAAATCTACTCAAACATCACAGGATAACAACATATCATTGGATAATAATATATAGTGTTGAGCACCATGTTTAAGTAGAGAATTGCAGCGGGAATAGAGAGGTTACACTGCTGCATAGAGGGGGAGAAAGTTGGTGTTGACGGTAGAAAGATTGTTTATATAGATCGCCATCACGATCCTTGCCCCGGCGACACTCCGGAGCCACCGGGAGAGAGGGGAGAGAGCCCCCTCCTTCTTCTTCTTCATTGGCCTCCACCATAGATGGGAGGAGGGTTTCCCCTCTGGACCATGGCCTCCATGGCGGCGGAGGGGCGAGAGCCCCTTCTAGATTGGATCTATCTCTTTGTTCTCTTCTATTTTGCGTTCCTGTTTTCTTGCCAAAAACCGTTTCTTAAATATCCGAAGATCGTAACTCCAATTGCGCTGGTATTTTAACACGATCTTTTTTCGAATATTATCTTTTGTGCGGCGAAAGAAGGGCAGCAACCGCCTAACGAGGTGGCCACTACCCACCATTGTGCGCCTGGGGGCGCCCTGGTGCCTAGTGGAGGTTGCGGGACTCCGTTTGCATTGATTCCACCTCCCAAAAATGACATATATTCCAAAATAATTCTCCGTAAAATTTTATTGCATTTGGACTTCGTTTGATATGGATATTCTGCGAAACAAAAAACATGCAACAAACAGGAACTGGCACCAGATCAATATGTTACTCCCAAAAAATAATATAAAATTTTGCCAAAATTATATAATATTGTCATGGAACAATAAAAAATATAGATACAACGGAGACGTATCACCCGGCACATGGTGGGCCTTCCGGGACCTTAGGTAGGCATGCTATCAGGCTCCTTGTGGATGATCCACCCCGATGTAGCCCACCGGCACCCCTCCCCTCTCTGTCACTTCTTCTTTCGCTCTCACTTCTTCCTCTAGCTATTCTCTCACTCACTCCACACCCAGTGTCTCCCCCACCCTCTCCATGTAATAAATTAAGTAGATCTCTCTCTCTCTCTCTCTCTCCTTCATATTAGTGCGGGACTCAGGTCAGATTTGGAAGTTTGAACTACACGGCTGACATCCGCGGAGACTTGATCTTCGACGGATTCGAGCCACAGCCGAGCGCGCCACACTGTCACGATGGGCATGATCTAACTCTGCCGCCGGACAGTGTCCAGAAGGCCGCTTAGGTGTCCGCTCCGACCCTTAGCTCGGAGCCGACTGCGCCAATCGAGGACGGATGGTCGGACACCGCCTCGGGGGCTGCAATCTCTACGGCGATCGAGCCGAATACCAGCCTTGTCCTTTGCGAAGCTCATGACTCCAAGGTGTCGGACTCCGAACCTTCCGCACCCCTTCCGATCGGACCCAATTGGGCTCCGATCATGGAGTTCACCATCGCGGACATCTTTCAGCACTCGCCCTTTGGTGACATCCTGAATTCACTAAAGTCTCTCTCTTTGTCAGGAGAGCCCTGGCCGGACTATGGTCAGCAAGGTTGGGATGCGAACGACGAAGAGATTCGAAACCCACCCACCACCCACTTCGTAGCCACTGTCGATGATTTAACCGACATGCTCGACTTCGACTCAGAAGACATCGACGGTATGGACGCCGATGAAGGAGACGAACAAGAACCAGCGCCTATAGGGTACTGGACAACCACCTCATCCCATGATGTATGCATGATGGACACACCTAAAAGAAACGACGACGAGGATCAAAAGGGCGCAACGAGGGATCGTTCCCTCGAAAAGCAATCAAAGCGGCGGCGTAAGCGCCGCGCCAAACCCCACCTCGACAGAGACCCAGCCATAGAGCAGGGCGAACCGGCGGACGACGAACATGCCGTCGAGCAACCGTCCGAACAGGGCAACTTGGATAAACAAGCCGAACAACCCGTCCCCGGCGAAAATAATAGTCCTGACGACCTCACGCCGGACAAGTTGCTGGAGCAGAAGAACCTCCACCAAAGGCTCGTTGCCACTGGGCGTAGCCTGAAAAAGCAGAAGCGGAAGCTCAAAACAGCGGAAGATGCACTCAGAATCAGATGGGGCAAAGTACTCAACACCGCACACAAGTACGGCGACAGTCACCACACAAAGAGCTATCCGAAGCAAAAATTACTACCGGAATTTGATGAGGAGGCCTTAGAGCCCCCACAGTCAAAAAACAAGGAAGCCACCAGGTCGGATAGACGACCCCATGACCGACATAGAGCGGCAAAGGGCGCCGCACTTAATCCGGCACGCGATCCGCACAAGGATTGGCATCAAAAAGACGGCCCAACTAGATCTATCTACGGGCTAAGAAAGCAAGATCTAGTAAGCAATGCAACGCAACAAATATCCGAACATCGCGGCACACCCAAATACAGGGGCGCCGCACATCCCCTATGTTTCACCGATGAGGTGCTGGACCATGAATTTTTAGCGGGATTCAAGCCCGTAAACATAGAGGAATACGACGGAACAACAGACCCTGGAGTCTGGATTGAGGATTATATCCTCCACATACATATGGCAGGAGATGACCTCCACGCCATAAAGTACTTACCCCTCAAGCTCAAAGGGCCAGCCCCGCATTGGCTTAAAAGCCTTCCCGAAAACACCATAGGAAGTTGGGAAGAGCTCGAGGATGCTTTTCGGGCAAATTTTCAAGGGACATATGTCCGACCTCCGGATGCAGACGATCTAAGTCATATAACTCAACAACCCGGAGAGTCAGTCCGGAAACTCTGGAACAGATTTCTTACTAAAAAGAATTAGATAGTCGACTGTCCGAACGCCGAAGCCCTAGCAGCTTTCAAACATAGCGTTTGAGACGAATGGCTCGCCAGACACCTCGGCCAAGAAAAGCCAAGAACAATGGCCGCATTGACAAGCCTCATGACCCGCTTTTGCGCAGGAGAGGATAGCTGGTTGGCAAGAAGCAGCACCAGCGACCCAAGTACATCCGAAGTCAGAGATGGAAACGGGAAACTGCGTCGTAGCAAGGAACATCGCCGGATCAAGGATAACAGCCCGAAGAGCACGACAGTCAACGCCAGATACAAAAGCTCTTGGCAGAATCAGAAAAAGCCGCCCCCAAAGATAATAGGGACGAGCTATCTAACCTCAACAAATTCTTGGACAAAATATGCCAAATCCACAGTACTCCCGGGAGGCCTGCAAACCACACCCACAGAGATTGTTGGGTCTTCAAGCAATCCGACAAACTCAACGCCGAACACAAGGGGCTCAACATACGAAGCGAGGATGACGACGAACCCCACAAGCAGAGCACCGGAGAACAAAAGAAGTTCCCGCAAGAAGTCAAAACAGTAAATTCACTTCATGTGACAAAAGGGAAAAATAGAGTGGCACCTATGGAGATACGCGCCATACGGCCTATCCCAGAGGAGTCCCGCCACTGGTTGTTACAACCAATAACCTTCGATCATCAGGATTAC
The DNA here is from genome assembly GCF_018294505.1 of Triticum aestivum. NCBI lineage: Eukaryota > Viridiplantae > Streptophyta > Magnoliopsida > Poales > Poaceae > Triticum > Triticum aestivum. The sequence continues at coordinate 713,950,826 of NC_057813.1, read as the reverse complement.
TCTAGAGGTATCCGGAACGCAGGCTGGACTGCCTTGGTCTTAGATCCGATAATTGACGGACTCCACTTTACACAAGTCCTAATGGACGGCGGCAGTGATCTAAACCTGCTATATCAGGACACAATCCGCAAAATGGGGATAAACCCAGCAATAATTCGCCATGGCAACACTTCCTTTCAAGGGGTCGTGCCAGGCCCAGATACCCATTGTATGGGTTCCCTCTTGTTAGAAGTTATGTTCGGCTCCCCCGACAACTTCCGAAGTGAAAAGCTAACCTTCCACATCACCCCATTCATAAGTAGCTATCAAGCACTACTGAGACGCGAAGCTTTTGCCCGCTTTAACGCAATACTGCATTATGCATCCCTTACACTCAAAATGCCCAGTCCACGAGGCATCATCTCATTAAAGGGAAATATCGAGTGTTCCTCGAGCGCGGACGATGGTGCGGCTGCCTTGACAGCCGCACACTAAACCAGCTTTACTAGTTAGAGCACCTAAAATAGGTCGTTCAAGACCCCGGACATGGCTCGACAAGTTCGGCGTAAACGTACAAAGGCTTAATAGCCGCTTACCCCTGTACAAGGGGCTCCACGCGTTTACACCAAGAGACAATAAAGCTCAATTCTACCCATTTTTCTGTATTATACTTTGTTTATTTTAACATAGATTTCTCGCACAATTGTTTTCAACTAAGTTCCTCTCTTTTACAGACGAACACCGTGCTACACCCGTCTAGGATACGGCACAACGGAGATACAGGCGCATACGTGCAGTAGGGACACGTTTCAAGGATTCTTTTCAGATTAAGACCCTGCGTAAACCTTTTTTACTGTCTCTTGTTGATAACATCCCCCGGTTTTTTGCTATAACTGAGGAGGAGGCTGGCATCTTGGCATGTGGCCACGCCAAAATTTTGCGCGTACCTGGACACCAGGGGCTTCTTACCAAGGGCTTTTGTTCAGCGCGTTTTCATAAAAGACCGAATACCTTAGGGAGTGTTCGGCGTCACGAGTTTGGCCTTATATGCACCAGCTCCGAATCATGTCTTTGGTCAAATGTTGGGTTTGCCCGGCTCCTGTGTTTTGCTGCCTTACGTTCCGCTCTATCGGCTAAGGCGGCACCAGGAGAACTACTGTGATTGTGCCCCGGTTCGGCCAGGCGAGCACCTCAGTAGAGAAAGCCGAAAACTGACTGTCATGATATAACAAGAGACTGGTCAACCACTCGATGACTTGCCGGAATCTTTAGGATTCCTCCGCATTAACGAAGGGCCATTTCTCGGTCAGGCACACACGCGCCCCGAACTCGGGCGAGCGCGGTGCCCCTAGGGGCTATTCAGTAGCCCCACTGTCAAACTCCTATGGCTAAGTGAAAGTGATAAAGCATTATAGTCCGGTTGCCTAGTTCGCTGTGCTATCACCTCCTTTATAGGACCAAGACGTTGGATCAAGTGTGAAAATGCGCCTTCTACGAACACCCCCGCATTATATGCGTGGGGGCTGAAGCTAACGACTGCCATCTTTCAGGTTATATACACATATACATTAACGGCCGCACATGAGGTATTCTAATTCTTGAAAGCACAAGTATAAAAAGCTTTTATATTCTATCAAAACATTGTTTTACAATAGTACATGTTATTCGAACATAACATCCTTCGAGCACTACGTCTTTATTAAACAAGCGCCCTGCAGAACTTCCTCAAAATAGTGCTCAGCAGGTACTCGGCTTTCGTCCGAATCCTGGGATGCAACAGCGCTGGCCTTCATCTCTGCCCAGTATGTCTTGACACGGGCAAGAGCCATCTGTGCACCCTCTATGCACGCTGACCTCTTCATTGCATCAATATGCGGCACCGCACCAAGGAACTGCTGCACCAAGCTAAAATAACTCTTCGGCTCGGGCCCTTTCGGTCGCAGATGACTCACGACATGCTTCATGGCGAGTCCGGATAACCTGTTCAGCTCCGCCCATGCGGCCAAACGATTGGATACCGAAAGTGGGCGCTCTGGATTGTGGAACTGCGACCAAAAAAGTTCTTCCAATTCGTGGTCATTTAGACCCCGGAAGTGTTCGGTCGTGTCCGCGGCACTCGCCGCCAAATCCAGATAAGTGTTCACCGCACTCCACTTCCGGTCCAACGGAGCATACTTAGGATCCCCGAACTTCATCCGCAGCATATAGGGCTTTCCAGCCGTGATATCTCCTGCCTGACGTAGCTCCTCCTTCATAGCTCTCATTGCAGAGCGAGTGTCCTCGGCCTCGGCAGTGACCTTTTCTAGGTCCTTCTGCGCCACCCTATCTTCTTTTTCAAGAAGCTTGCAACGGTCGGCAGCATTCTTCAATTTTACAGCCATCTCGGTCATTTCTTTCTTGCTCTGGCAGTGAGCAGCCTGTTCGGCTTTTAGCTCTTCAGCCGCCTTTAAGGCAGCCGCATCGCTTTTCCTGGCTTGCTCCTTGGCTCGGGCAAGTTCCGCCCGAAGGTTCTCCATGGCAGCGGCACCATCTGCATTAAGCACACATGTTATAAGGTACGAGCATCAAGCTCCTTTTACCAGATGTCTTCGGAGACATTACATACCTTGTGCCTCGTCCAACCGCTCATTGACAAGCGCGATGTCGGCATCTGCCACGTCAAGTTGCCGCTTTAGCTCGGCAAATTCATCAGTCCGGCTAGCCACCGAACACCCCGCCACCTACATAGGAAGGGCGACATATTATACCTGGGATTATGATCCTCTGCGCGCCGTCATTTTTGACAACGCACAGAGTCTTAGGGGCTACTATCTATATAGGGCGCATTTTATATATGTGGATCTGTCAAAAGGTACATCATTTCGCGTACCTCAAAACCTGTCAGTAAACTCCTGACGGCCTCGTGCAATCCGCTTTCCGTGGATGAAATCCTTCCAATCACCGTGTTCATCAACACACGGTATTCTTCTGAGATAGACACTCGCCTGACCAGATCCTTCAGCTCCTCCGACCGTGCACCGGACGGTGCCGGACTCGTCTGCAGAACTTTTTCTAAGGCCGGATTCGGAGAAACCCTCCGAGATGACACCTCGGGGTCGCCCGCCTCGCAAGACGGTACAACTGGGGGAGGTGTTCCACTCTCCATCATCTCCGGACGAAGATCCCCTGAAGATGAGCTCTGCTGAGAAGGGTTGAGATCCGAACTGCAAGGTAAAATTTCTGTTATCTTCCTCAGAATTAAAACAAGGATGTCTCTCATTTTAAAACCCCTCTCTTTACTTACGGCTCGGTGGAGAGCTGATCCCCTTGGGGGCGCAATGCGGCCGGGGCACCCTCCGGCGCCGGACCCTCTAACGAAGATTTCTTCCCCCGCTTTGAGGCCATCGCCTCCGGGTCTTCAGAGGCGGTCCTCTTCTTTCTCGGGATAGCTTCTCGATTCCTCCTTTCCTGACAGCCTCCTTCGCGGAGGCGGTAGCTTCTTTGTTCCCCTCCTCACCTTCTTCCAAAGGCGCAATCTCCAGCATCCTGGTCAACACGGGATCCGGCGTGGTCTCGGGGAGGGGGCCGGATACTTGATAAGCTTTGCTTTCGTTATCCACTCCTGTTCAAAGGATAGCTCTTTTAAGGGCAGTTTTATGATAAATGTATTGATAGCGTGTCCGGGTACAGGGGTACTTGAGTATCCGGGCGATTGCAGCTCAGACCTGCGTCCTCGGACAAGTCCGGACACATTGCTTGTGATCCGAAGAACAATTTATACATCTCCACGGGCGTCATGCCCATAAAATGTTGGAGAGCTCTTGGTCCTTCCGGATTAAACTCCCACAGACAGAGGGGACGGCGTTTGTAGGGCAGGACGCGACGAATCAACATAACCTGCGTCACTGCAGCCAGACTAATATCTCTTTCTAGGAGATCTCGAATGCAGCCCTGTAACAAGCACACGTCCTTGGACGGCCCCCAGTTGAGCCCTTTATTGACCCATGACGCCAGCTGTGGTGGGGGACAGAAGCAAAAGGCAGGAGGCGCCACCCATTTGGTGCCCCTGGGAGCTGTGATATAAAACTACTCTTGGTGCCACAAGCCGAACTCCTCTTGGAAAGAGCCCTCGGGCCATGGAGCGTCGGCAATCTTGCTTATAATAGCACCTCCGCACTCAGCGTGCTGCCCCTCGATCCTCTTCGGTTCCACCTTGAAAGTATTAAGCCATAGTCCGAAGTGAGGAGTAATATGGAGGAAGGCCTCACACACGACAATGAACGATGAGATTTGGAGGATGGACTCTGGAGCTAAGTCGTGAAATTCCAGCCCGTAATAAAACATGAGCCCCCTCACGAAGGGATCAATCGGGAAACTTAGCCCCCAAAGGAAGTGAGATGCGAACACCACGCTCTCACCGGGCTGGGGAGTGGGAATAGCCTGCCCTTGAGCAGACAGCCTATGTGAGATTTCGCCGGTTAGATACCTGGCATCTCTCAGCTTTCGCACGTCTTCTTCCGTAACGGAGGAAGGCATCCAACGACCTTGGAGGTCGGAGCCGGACATCATCGAAGGTCCGAAACGCCTGAATCTGGAGCTTTGGGTGTTGGAACTCGAGGCGAGAGGCGGATTTGATTGGATTGAAAGAAAGGAGTCGAGCCTTGGTCTCTTTATAAAGAGGTTGAATACCAAGAGCCCTCCCGTGACCGTTTGGGACTCACTTTCAATTAAGAAGTCATACCAATGGCACGGTTGGGTTACCCATGCCCGTATTGATGAGAATCCCGGAATAAGGGGGCATGATCTCTGCTTTGACAAGACGTGCCAAGGAAACCGCCTCGCTAAACGCGCTGAGGTGGGACAGTAAAATGATTCGAATAAAGGCTTGGCTATGGCATGATGTCACGCTATGGAGTACTTCAGCAGATTAGATTTGTACAAATATTATTCTCTCTACAGTGGTATGTGGAACTTATTTTGCAGAGCCGGACACTATCCTTGTGTTCAAACATCTTCTATGAAGTATTCGGAGGAGGAACCCGCCTTGCAATGCCGAAGACAATTTGCGCGCCGGACTCGTCGTCATTGAAGCCTGGTTCAGGGGCTACTGAGGGAGTCCTGGATTAGGGGGTGTCCGGATGGCCGGACTATGACCTTTGGCCGGACTCCCGGACTATGAAGATACAAGATTGAAGACCTCGTCCTGTGTCCGGATGGGACTTTACTTGGCGTGGAAGGCAAGCTTGGCGATACGGATATGTAGATCTCCTCCCATCGTAACCGACTCTGTGTAACCCTAGCCCTCTTCGATGTCTATATAAACCGGAGGGTTTTAGTCCGTAGGACGAACAACAATCATACCATAGGCTAGCTTCTAGGGTTTAGCCTCTTTGATCTCGTGGTAGATCTACTCTTGTACTACCCATATCATCAATATTAATCAAGCAGGAGTAGGGTTTTACCTCCATCGAGAGGGCCCGAACCTGGGTAAAAACATCGTGTCCCTTGTCTCCTGTTACCATCCGCCTAGACTCATAGTTCGGGACCCCCTACCCGAGATCCGCCGGTTTTGACACCGACAATGTCCCTCTTCATCAATTAGTAGCAAGGTCACACTGTATGCATGCATGGGACCGGGCATGGGCCTCACTCTCGATAGACTTATACACGTCTATCTCGGACGATCTCTTTTTTATGAGTTCCCTCTCTCTTGGATGTAATGATACGTACGGTAATTCTTGCAGAAATGTTGTCATCGATTCAAGCCACAATGTACTATACATAGAGTCTAGTGCAGTGCTTTTTTCATGTATAAATGCATGAGTGGCCAATGTTTTAACAAAATTTTGACTCATCATTTTGCCAAATTTCTGATAAACTCAATTGTGTCATTTATTCACAAAGGTCATGCCAAAATTTTCAATGATTAATATGCATTAATGTACATTGGTTTTAACTTTCTTCCTTACATAATGCATGTTAGGGATCAAGGGATATAATGAATGAAAGTATTGAAGGGTTCTTGGCATTTGCCTTGGAACACATGAAGCAAAAGGATCAGAAAGAGTTATGTTGTCCATGTCGTAAATACGGAAACATGTATATACATACGGCTAGTTCTATCGAAGTGCATGATCATCTAATAATGTATGTTTCATGAAGAATTATACACGGTGGACACGTCACGGAGAGGAGGATGTTGGCAACGTAAATTATGAAGAAGTGGGAAATGAGCAAGAAGGGATGATTACGATCATGTCGGACATGATGAAGAGGCCGAACACAATAAAGAGGCCGAACATGACAAGGAGGCTGAAGTGGAGGACACATAGGGGACGATGGCCACAATTTTGTAGAACCCACAGTTTGTCGAGCTGCTTTGTAGGAACACGACTACTAAAGGAGCGACTCATCGAGAGGAAGAAAAGTTGGACAAATTGGAGGAAGGCTCCAAAACTCAATTGTTTCACAGTTGCAAAGGGAAGCACACAAAATTTAATGTCACACTCAAACTTCTAGAAATGAAGGCAAAACACAAAAATTCAGACACAAGCCTCGATGACACATTGGAGTATCTTCACAAACTTCTACCCAAGGGGAAGACATGGCCTAGTAGTATCGATGATGCCAGTAATCTCGTGTGCCCTCTTGATTTGCCACACGTAAGATACCATACACGTGTCAACGACTGCATCATTTATAGGAACAAGTCTATGAATAACCTTAAGTTGCTCGATAGTATCGGAAGAAAAACTTCGGGGGTTCCTAAACTTAAGAAATTCATACAAAGATTGGCTAGGAAGTAGATAATGGATAACTTTGGCTTAGGATATGCTCTTGGAGCTTAGGATATGATCTTGGAGCTCATACCAAAGTATTTTCTTGTGTCCCTTTTCATCAGTATGATTGTTCTATACTCAATGTGAATATTGGATTCACTAAAAGCTTGATGAGGACAAGAACTAGAAAAGTTTTTTGAGGGGCCACACCAATGATCTTCCACTTATAGCCAAACCTGATACACAATAAGACCACATGCTATACCTGAAATACACTTAGTGAAACAATAGTCCTCTCAGTGGATTTTCCATGAATCATCAAAACCAACTAGGGTATAATGGAGATGCACTTCTAATTCCTCTATTTTTTTGAATGTGGATCTTATGAGTGATTGTTTGAAAGGTATAGTTGAAATATGCATACTTTCTGACACTAATAGTTGGTGTCTAACTGTTGTGAAACGTTGCATGGAAAACAAAAAAATTTCTACGCACACACAAGATCTATCCATGGAGATGCATAGCTACGAGAGGGGGAGAGCATCTTCATACCCTTGAAGATCGCTAAGCGGAAGCGTTTATCAACACGATTGATGTAGTCGTACACCTTCACAATTCGTCCTCATCAAGTACCGAAAGTATGGCACCTCCGCGTTCAACACATGTTTCGCTCGATGACGTCCTTGCCTTCTTGATCCAGCAAGAGTGACGAAGTAGTAGATGAGTTCCGGCAGCACGACGGCGTGGTGACAGTGTTGGTGAAGAAAAATCTCCGCAGGGCTTTGCGAAGCACAACAGAAACTATGAGGGAGGATAAACTAGAGGGGCGGGGTTGCCGGCACACGGCTTGGTGTATCTTGACGTGTTTCGGGTGCTAGCCCTGCCCCTCTATTTATATGTTGAGCCCTGGGGTCGAAACTTGGAGAAAGAGCCTCTTCAAAGTCGGTTTTCCCCACAAGGAAGAGTCCTTCTCGGACTTCCAGGACCAAACACCATGGGCCTCGGCATCTGGCCTACGGACAGACGCTAGGGTCTCCGGCGTTTGGCCCCATGGCCTCCGCAAAACTCCTTTTGCATCGACCTAAATCCCCGTGGGTTTAACCCCTTGGCCTAACCATATCATCCTATACATCAATCTTTACCTCCAGACCATTCCGGAGCTCCTCGTCATGTCCGTGATCGCATCTGGGACTCCAAACGACATTCGGTCACCAACATACATAACTCACATAATATTATATCGTCAATGAATGTTAAGCGTGCGGACCCTACGGGTTCGAGAACTATGTATACATGACCGAGACACCTCTCCAGTCAATAACCAATAGCTGAACCTGGATGCCCATATTGGCTCCTACATATTCTACGAAGATCTTTATTGGTCGAACCTTATGACAACATACGTAATTCCGTTTGTCCATCGGTATGGTACTTGCCCGAGATTCGATCATCGGTATCTTCATACCTAGTTCAATCTCGTTACCAGCAAGTCTCTTTACTCGTTCCATAATACATCACCTTGTGACTAACTCCTTAGTCGTTTGCTTGCTAGCTTATGATGTGTATTGCCGAGAGGGCCCAGAGATACCTCTCCGATACTTGGAGTGGCAAATCCTAATCTCTCTATGCCAAATCAACAAAAACCTTTGAAGATACCTGTAGAGCATCTTTATAATCACCCGGTTACGTTGTGACATTTGATAGCACACAAGGCATTCCTCCAGTATCCGGGAGCTGCATAATCTCATAGTCGAAGGAATATGTATTTGCCATGAAGAAATCAATAGCAACAAAACTGAACGATCATTATGCTAAGCTAACGGATGGGTCTTGTCCATCACATCATTCTCCTAATGATGTGATCCCGTTATCAAATGAAAACTCATGTCAATGGTTAGGAAACCTTAACCACCTATGATCAACGAGCTAGTCTAGTAGTGGCTTACTAGGGACACAATGTTTGTTTATGTATTCACACATGTATCAAGGTTTCAGATCAATACAATTCTAGCATGAATAATAAACCTTTATCATGAATAAGGAAATATATAATAACAACTTTATTATTGCCTCTAGGGCATATTTCCTTCACTAACATGCTGGCACAATTGCGCTTTTGTTTGTCAAATGGCTTAAGTATATAATCATTTCAATATCAAATATAGTTGTAGAAAATTCAACATCCTCTACATTCAGAATATTGTGGTTCAATTAACTTAATAGGTTATCCAATCACTGAGATCTTAACCCATAATTTCTGGTGATTCACGAACAATTTACTCGATGGAAGGTGTAGTATGGAACATCTAGTTATCTAATGCATTGGTCAAGTTTGTTGTCACCACTGGAATCTAAGGCCTTGGAGGTTTAGGTCCTATATTTGCCTGAAAAACTCTTCAGTAAGCACAAATGCAAGGAAGCATAGAGGTGGGAAGGTGGGGTGCATGCACACAAAACACCAACCAAACAACACACTTTGATGTGTCGGTAGTACGAAGCAGGGGGAGTTCATGATGCATGTCGCCATGATATCAGATGAGTCAACCGTCCACTTAGCATATGGACAATAATTGAGGCTTTCCAAGTTTGGTTTCTTATGATTTTATGTGATATATGTTGGTCACCATTACATGGGTAAGGATATAGTAGTTCAACTAAAGCTCATAGCATACATCACACTATTAATTAGCATGTATATTCAATGCTAAGAAATAAAAGTATAACTTTATAACTAAAAATAGAATTTACCATCATCATTTTTGAAGGAAATATGCCCTAGAGGCAATAATAAAGTAATTATTTATTTCCTTATTTCATGATAAATGTTTATTATTCATGCTAGAATTGTATTAACCGGAAACATAATACATGTGTGAATACATAGACAAACATGGTGTCGCTAGTATGCCTCTACTTGACTAGCTCGTTGATCAAAGATGGTTGAGATTCCTAACCATGGATATGAGTTATCATTTGATCAGTGGGATCACATCATTAGAAGAATGATGTGATTGACTTGACCCATTTTGTTAGCTTAGCACTTGATCGTTTAGTATGTTGCTATTGCTTTCTTCATGACTTATACATGTTCCTATGACTATGAGATTATGTAACTCCCGCTTACCGGAGGAACACTTTGTGTGCTACCAAGCGTCACAACGTAACTTGGTGATTATAAAGGTGCTCTACAGGTGTCTCCAAAGATACTTGTTGAGTTGACGTATTTTGAGATTAGGATTTGTCACTCCGATTGTCGGAGAGGTATCTCTGGGCCCTCTCGGTAATGCACATCACTATAAGCCCTGCAAGCAATGTAGCTAATGAGTTAGTTATGAGATGATGTATTACGTAACGAGTAAAGAGACTTGCCGGTAACGAGATTAAACTAGGTATTGAGATACCGACGATCGAATCTCGGGCAAGTAACATACCGATGACAAAGGGAACAACGTATGTTGTTATGCGGTTTGACCGATAATATGAGCATCCAGGTTCCGCTATTGGTTATTGACCGGAGACGTGTCTCGGTCATGTCTACATAGTTCTCGAACCCGTAGGGTCTGCATGCTTAAAGTTAGATGAGGGTTATATTATGAGTTTATGTATTTTGATATACCGAAGGTATTTCGGAGTCCCGGATGAAATCGGGGACATGACGAGGAGTCTCGAAATGGTCGAGACGTAAATATCAATATATTGGACGACTATATCCGGACTTCGGAAAGGTTCCGAGTGATTCATGTATTTTTCGGAGTACTGGGGAGTTACGGGAATTCGCTGGGGAGTATATGGGCCCTATTGGGCCATACGGGAATAGAGGAGAGAGGCCAAAAGGAAGGAGGCCTGCGCCCCCCCTCTGGTCCGAATTGGACAAGGGGTGCAGCCCCCCTTTTCCTTCTCCCTCTCCTCCTCTTTCCTTCTCTCCTACTCCAACAAGGAAAGGAGGAGTCCTACTCCCGGTGGGAGTAGGACTCCCCCCTTGGCGCACCCTCCTCCTTGGACGGCCGCCTCCCCCCTTGCTCCTTTATATATGGGGGCAGGGGGCACACCATAGACACAACAATTGATCATTGATCTCTTAGCCGTGTGCGGTGCCCCCCTCCACCATAGTCCTTGATAATATCGTAGCGGTGCTTAGGCGAAGCCCTGCGACGGTAGAACATCATCATCATCACCACGCCGTCGTGCTGACGGAACTCTCCCTCGACACTCAGCTGGATCGGAGTTCAAGGGACGTCATCGAGTTGAACGTGTGCAAGAACTCGGAGGTTCCGTGCTTTCGGTGCTTGATCGGTCGGGCCGTGAAGATGTACGACTATATCAACCGCGTTGTGCGGACGCTTCCACTTACGGTCTATGAGGGTACGTAGACAACTCTCTCCCCTCTCGTTGCTATGCATCACCATGATCTTGCATGTGCATAGCAAAATTTTGAAATTACTACGTTACCCAACAGTGGTATCAGAGCCTAGGTTTTATGCATTGATGTTATATGCATGAGTAGAACACAAGTGAGCTGTGGGCGATACAAGTCATACTGCTTACCAGTATGCCATACTTTCGTTCGGCGGTATTGTTGGATGAAGTGGCTCGGACCAACATTACGCGTACGCTTACGCGAGACTGGTTCTACCGACGTGCTTTGCACACAGGTGGCTGGCGGGTGTTAGTTTCTCCAACTTTAGTTGAATCGAGTGTGGCTACGCCCGGTCCTTGAGAAGGTTAAAACAACACTAACTTGACGAACTATCGTTGTGGTTTTGATGCGTAGGTAAGAACAGTTCTTGCTCAGCCCGTAGCAGCCACGTAAAACTTGCAACAACAAAGTAGAGGACGTCTAACTTGTTTTTGCAGGGCATGTTGTGATGTGATATGGTCAAGGCATGATGCTATATTTTATTGTATGAGATGATCATGTTTTGTAACCGAGTTATCGGCAACTGGCAGGAGCCATATGGTTGTCGCTTTATTGTATGCAATGCAATCGCCGTGTAATTGCTTTACTTTATCACTAAGCGGTAGCGATAGTCGTAGAAGCAATAGTTGGCGAGACGACAACGATGCTACGATGGAGATCAAGGTGTCGCGCCGGTGACGATGGTGATCATGACGATGCTTCGGAGATGGAGATCACAAGCACAAGATGATGATGGCCATATCATATCACTTATATTGATTGCATGTGATGTTTATCTTTTATGCATCTTATCTTGCTTTGATTGACGGTAGCATTATAATATGATCTCTCACTAAATTTCAAGATAAAAGTGTTCTCCCTGAGTATGCACCGTTGCCAAAGTTCATCGTGCCCAGATACCACGTGATGATCGGGTGTGATAAGCTCCACGTTCATCTACAACGGGTGCAAACCAGTTTTGCACACGCAGAATACTCAGGTTAAACTTGACGAGCCTAGCATATGCAGATATGGCCTCGGAACACTGAGACCGAAAGGTCGAGCGTGAATCATATAGTAGATATGATCAACATAGTGATGTTCACCATTGAAAACTACTCCATTTCACGTGATGATCGGTTATGGTTTAGTTGATTTGGATCACGTGATCACATAGATGATTAGAGAGATATCTATCTAAGTGGGAGTTCTTAAGTAATATGATTAATTGAACTTAAATTTATCATGAACTTAGTCCTGGTAGTATTTTGCAAATTATGTTGTAGATCAATAGCTCACGTTGTTGCTTTCATATGTTTATTTTGATATGTTCCTAGAGAAAACTGTGTTGAAAGATGTTAGTAGCAATGATGCAGATTGGATCCGTGATCTGAGGATTGTCCTCATTGCTGCACAGAAGAATTATGTCCTTGATGCACCGCTAGGTGACGGACCTATTGCAGGAGCAGATGCAGACGTTATGAACGTTTCGCTAGCTCAATATGATGACTACTTGATAGTTTAGTGCACCATGCTTAACGGCTTAGAATCGGGACTTCAAAGACGTTTTGAACGTCATCGGCCATATGAGATGTTCCAGGAGTTGAAGTTAATATTTCAAGCAAATACCCGAGTTGAGAGATATAAAGTCTCCAACAAGTTCTATAGCTAAAAGATGGAGGAGAATTGCTCAACTAGTGAGCATGTGCTTAGATTGTCTGGGTACTACAATCGCTTGAATCAAGTGGGAGTTAATCTTCCAGATAAGATAGTGATTGACAGAGTTCTCTAGTCACCATCACCAAGTTAGTAGAACTTCGTGATGAACTATAGTATGCAAAGGATGACGAAAATGATTCCCGAGCTCTTCGCGATGTTGAAATCAATGAAGGTAGAAATCAAGAAAGAGCATCAAGTGTTGATGATTGACAATTCCACTAGTTTCAAGAAAAGGGCAAAGGTAAAGAAAGGGAACTTCAAGTAGAATAACAAGCAAGTTGTCACTCCCGTGAAGAAGCCCAATACTGGACCAAAGCCTGAAACTGAGTGCTTACACTGCAAAGGAAACGATCACTGGAAATAGAAATGCCCTGAATATTTGGTGGATAAGAAGGATGGCAAAGTGAACAAGGGTATATTTGATATACAGGTTATTGATGTGTGCCTTACTAGTGTTTATAGTAGCCCATGAGTATTTGATACTTGTTCGGTTGCTAAGATTAGTAACTCGAAATAGGAGTTACATAATAAATAGAGACTAGTTGAGGGGAAGTGACAATGAGTGTTGGAAGTAGTTCCAAGATTGATATGATCATCATCACACACTCCCTATACTTTCGGGATTAGTGTTAAACCTAAATAAATGTTATTTGGTGTTTGCGTTGAGCATGAATATGATTTGATCATGTTTATTGCAATACGGTTATTCATTTAAAGTCAGAAAATAATTGTTGTTCTGTTTACATGAATAAAACCTTCAATGGTCATACACCCAATGAAAATAGTTTGTTGGATCTCGATCGTAGTGATACACATATTCATAATATTGATGCCAAAAGATGCAAAGTTAATAATGATAGTGCAACTTATTTGTGGCACTGTCATTTGGGTCATATCGGTGTAAAGCGCATGAAGAAACTCCATAAAGATGGATTTTCGGAATCACTTGGTTATGAATCATTTGATGCTTGTGAACCGTGCCTTTTGGGCAAGATGACTAAAACTCTGTTCTCCGGAACAATGGAACAAGCTAGTGACTTATTGGAAATAATACATACCGATGTATGCGGTCCAATGAGTGTTGATGCTCGTGGTGGGTATCGTTATTTTCTGACCTTCACAGATGATTTGAGCAGATATGAGTATATCTACTTGATGAAACATAAGTCTGAAATATTTGAAAAGTTCAAAGATTTTCAGAGTGAAGTGGAAAATCATCGTAACAAGAAAATGAAGTTTCTGCGATTTGATCGCGGAGACGAATATTTGAGTTACGAGTTTGGTCTTCAATTAAAACAATGTGGAATAGTTTCACAAACTCATGCCACCTGGAACACCACAATGTAATGGTGTGTCCGAACATCGTAACCACACTTTATTAGATATGGTGCGATCTATGATGTCTCTTACCGATTTATCATTATCATTTTGGGGTTATGCATTAAAGACAGATGCATTCACTTTAAATAGGGCACCATCAAAATCCGTTGAGACAATGCCTTATGAACTGTGGTTTAGCAAGAAACCAAAGTTGTCGATTTTAAAGTTTGGGGCTGCGATGCTTATGTGAAAAAATTTCTACCTGATAAGCTCGAACCCAAACCGGAGACGTACGTCTTCATAGAATACCCAAAGGAATCTGTTGGGTACACTTTCTATCACAGATCCGAAGGCAAGATATTCGTTGCTAAGAATGGATCCTTTCTAGAGAAGAAGTTTCTCTCGAAAGAAGTGAATGAGAGGAAAGTAGAACTTGATAAGGCAATTGTACCTTCTCCCGAATTGGAAAGTAGTTCATCACAGAAATCCGTTCCAGTGATGACTACACCGATTAGTGAGGAAGTTAATGATGATGATCATGAAACTTCGGATTAAGTTACTACAGAACCTCGTTGGTCTTCCAGAGTACGGTCCGCACCAGAGTGGTATGGTAATCCTGTTCTGAAAGTCATGTTACTAGACCATGATAAACCTACGAACTATGAGGAAGTGATGATGAGCCTAGATTCCGCGAAATGGCTGGAGGCCATGAGATCTGAGATAGGATCCATGTATGAGAACAAAGTGTGGACTTTGGTGGACTTGCCCGATGATCGTAGTGTTACTATCTACAAAGCTCGACTTGTCGCAAAAACGTTTTCAACAAGTTCAAGGTGTTGACTACAATGAGATTTTCTCAACTGTAGCGATGCTTAAGTCTGTCCAAATCATGTTAGCAATTGCCACATTTTATGAAATCTGGCAAATGGATGTCAAAACTGCATTCCTTAATGGTTTTCTTAAATAAGAGTTGTATATGATGCAACCAAAAGGTTTTGTCAATCTAAAGGTGCTAACAAAATGTGCAAGCTCTAGCGATCCATCTATAGACTGGTGCAAGCATCTCGGAGTTGGAATATACGGTTTGATAAGTTGATCAAAGCATATAGTTTTATACGGACTTGCAGTGAAGCCTGTATTTATAATAAAGTGAGTGGGAGCACTACAACCTTTCTGATAAGTATATGTAAGTGACATATTGTTGATCATAAATAATGTAGAATTTTTCTTGAAAGCATAAAGAAGTGTTTGAATGGAGTTGTTTAAAAGAAAGACCTCAGTAAAGCTACTTACATATTGAGCATCAAGATCTATTGAGATAGATCAAAACGCTTGATAAGATTTTCAATGAGTACATACCTTGACAAGATTTTGAAGTAGTTCAAAATGGAACAGTCAAAGAAAGAGTTCTTGCATGTGTTGCAAAGGTATAAAATTGAGTAAGACTCAAATCCCGACCACGGCAGAAAATAGAAAGAGAATGAAAGTCATTCCCTATGCCTCAATCATAGGTTCTATAAAAGTATGCCATGCTATGAACCAGACCTATTGTATACTAAGCCCTGGTTTGGCAAGGGAGTACAATGGTGATCTAGGAGTAGATCACTAGACATTGGTCAAAATTATCCTTAGTGGAATAAGGATATGTTTCTCAATTATGGAGGTGACAAGAGGTTCGTCGTAAAGGGTTACGTCAATGCAAGATTTGACACTGATCCAGATGACTCTAAGTCTCAATCTGGATACATATTGAAAGTGGGAGCAATTAGCTAGAGTAGCCCCGTACAGAGCATTGTAGACATAGAATATTTGCAAAATACATACGGCTCTGAATGTGACAGACCCGTTGACTAAACTTCTCTCATGAGCAAAACATGATCACACCTTAGTACTCTTTGGGTGTTAATTACATATCGATGTGAACTAGATTATTGACTCTAGTAAACCCTTCGAGTGTTGATCACATGACGATGTGAACTATCACTAGTAGAAAAACCCCCATTCGTCCCGGTTGGTTAGGGCCTTTTGTCCCGGTTCTTGAACCGGGAGTAAAGGGTCGTTACTAATGCCCTAGACCTTTAGTCCCGGTTCTAACATGAACCGGGACAGATGGGCCTCCACGTGGCCGGTGCGCCGAGCCCGGGCAGGAGGGCCTTCGGTCCCAGTTGGTGGCACCAACCGGGACCAAAAGGCATCCACGCATTAGCATTTCAGGGGCTGGGGGTTTTGTTTTTTTGAAAGGGGGGAGGGGGGTTGGGGTTTTTTTTGGGGGGGGGGTTAATTTAGGTGTTTCATATGCTGTGTTAGCTAGCTAATTAATAGAGAGAAGTTTCCTCTCTTATGTCCGTGCTTGGTCGACGCTACATACTATACATAGAGAGGCCCTCGACACGCTAGCTAGTAAGAAAATGAAGGAAACCATTAAGTACAAAAGTTCGCCATGCATACCGAGAGAAGTGATCGATCGACCTCTCCTTCTCCGAGAGATTGGCCGAACAACAAGTTTTCGTATTATCTATCCGACGCTACTGGCTACATAGATATACAATATGAAAGATCTCTTACAATCC
Source organism: Triticum aestivum (assembly GCF_018294505.1). Classification (NCBI taxonomy): domain Eukaryota; kingdom Viridiplantae; phylum Streptophyta; class Magnoliopsida; order Poales; family Poaceae; genus Triticum; species Triticum aestivum. The sequence goes on along the minus strand of NC_057813.1, from coordinate 713,934,084 downwards.
ACTAGCAATTGACATCAACTTCCACATGGTATTCTCCGGCTTTATTGATGACGTGGTCAAGAAAGAATCCCGCCAATTCCTCTTGAATTGCTTTCGTGCGATCTTGTGGTAGGAGTTCATTCCGCATCTGCCACGTCTAATTGGAAGAAGGGGGTTAATACATATATATGAATGAAAATCAACAGAAATGATGGTGTAATAAAATGAAATTGTGAATATTATTGCATACGCACTTCATATTGTCTTTTAGAGTAGCCCCTCTTATTTTTCAAAGTCGCGTTGTAGATGAACTCGCACACGTAGTATCCACAGTAACCATTCCCTTGTTCCTACCACAAGCACTTTACGAGAAATAGAGGTCAATCAAACTGATAATGAAGCATTATAAATGGCATTGATGAAAGTACAGCTATAGAATCAACGGGAATTGCGCGCAACTAGCTAGCTAGTAGTACTTACTTTTAGGTATGCATATCGCAGCTCCTTCGACAGTCCCGGAGCTTCTGCGGTGAACTGTTTCCAAACCCTGCAAGACAAAGAAAATAATTATTATTACTTGAGATATCAGGAAATGAACAAAAAGTTGCCGATATGGTGCGATAATGATCGATTGAACTTACTTGTTGAGCATTTTAGTCATGTCCGCATAGGTTTCGGGATCTTTTCGTCTCGAGTCTAAGACGGTTACTAGTCCCTGCTCAAGCTTAATCTCTAGAAGAACATAGTGGAAGCTGCGCACGCATGCATAACTCAACAATTACATTACTATAACCTCGCTCGAGTAATAAGGGAAACTGAATATGCACACGACAGTAACACTTACTCAAAGTTGTAAGGAAAGAGTATTAAATCTTTGTTTTGATTTTTGATCAATGATTGTAGCAAGTTGGCCTCGGCCTCTTCGGCGTTCTTTGTAACCAGAAATTCATCTATGATATTTGTGTTAATGAACCCAACATCATACATTTCTTGTTTTCTGCACTCGACGATCTTCAATCTGCATAATATAGTGAGGATAATTAATTATAAATACATGCAATGAAAGAGATGATCTATATATAGAGACTTAATGGCAGAAATAGTACTTACAGACAGTAGCAAAAGACCGTTAATTTATCGAGGGACTTTTGATTGAACAATTCGAAGAACTTTTGTTATGGAATTGTCACGGCAGATGTCCTCTTGCAAGGACTTAGTCGTGGAGCCATCGCAACTAGGAAGCTTAAAGGGGTTAATCGGGACAAAGGACACGAGAGGTTTTATACTAGTTCCGCCCCTTGCGGTGAAGGAAAGCCTACGTCTAGTTGGGTTGATATTGCTTGATGTTTCGATGACCAGGGAGCGAGATACGCTATGCCCGGCTCTCGATGAATTGTTTCCTGCCCTAAGCCGCCAGCGGGTCGTCCCCTTATATACACGGGTTGACGCCCTGCGGCTTACAGAGTCCCGACCGGCTTATAGACAGTGTCCGGCTCGATGACTAGTTAATTCTACCTTATAATACAAGTCACGCCATCATGGCGGTTTATCACTATGGGCCTTAAGTCGCCTATGAGCCTTATACCCTTTATTGAACCGCCATCTTCATGCTTGGTCTTGGGCTTCTTCTGATGAGTCTCTCTTTGCGTAACCCGGCCCCTCTAGGGTGGCTTACACAAATAGTCAGATCCCAATATTAGGCCCCAGATTGATTTGAACCGGTTCATGTCAATCTTAAAATACCTTGACAACCAGTCCTTCTGTCCTCAGTCCTGTGAAAAGGTCATAACCTGTCGTGATGTCATCTTCTGGATCCGTGTTAACCCGCCGTGACATCATCTTCAATTAAATTCACATTCTACTCTGTCGTATCCTCCAACGGATCTTTGTCTTTACTGACCCTTCCGAAAACCGAGGCGTCGGGGCCGCTGGATAATGATGTTTGGTCTCCTCGTTTCTCGCGCCGTCTCAGTCGGCCTTCCCTTATAAATAGGCACGACCTAGGTATTCCATTCTCCCCTCTTTCAGTCGTTTTCTTCCTCTTGCTGCCTCTCTGTCTCCCGAGCTCCGCCACCGCTGCTGTCGAACTCCCCGTCTTCATCGACTCAGGCTGCTACATCAACCTGACTCTGACCAGAAAACATCGGCGAATCTTTGCAGCTCGTCCACATCCGTGAGTTCCTCTCCTTCCCTTTCTCAGATCTGTATTGGAACTTTCTTGAGTTCATCGGTGTTCATCGCCGCCTGCTGCCAACTCTCGATAGGTTTTACCTCCAATGCCCTATTAGATCGTAAAAATAACGTAGAACTGCTGCGGTGATTATTTGCATTGAACTTGCATAGAAACATATCTCATTTCTCTTGTTTGGAAGCCCTCTTCAAGTGTATGAGCTTCTCTGTACTGCTTTAGGTCTAGAAATTTTTCTTTTCAGAGCAACCATTTGATCCAAAATAATTTCGGAAAATTGTGAAACCTGTTTGTTCCACACTTAGCCAAAAAACTGCATCTGTTGAATCTTTTTAGCCATGGTAGCCCATACGGCCGGTCTAAGACAACACAGACTGTCAGCCTCGCTTGTTCTGGCGACTTAAGAAAATTTTAAGTGCCTTTGATACCTGTAACAGTTTGAATATTACTGCATAGTTACCCATATGTCATTAGGCCCCTTCTTAAGCCGCCATTTGAATAAACTTAAAATGCTTTCCTCCGGGTTAAATTTGAACCGGAACTTCTTATTTCTTCATAGGCTTCAATTTATACAATGGCACCCAAGGCTCCCAAAGCTCCTGTGACCTGCAACTGGGTCAAATCCACTGTCACAGAAAGCACCTTGTCTGACTTTGTGAAATCCGGCCACCTGCCCAAGAGAGAAGTCATGTCTTATCATGCTCCTAACCCGTCGGAGGAGAGGCCTCAACCCAAAGAGGGAGAGGTGATCGTTTTTACTGATCACATGAACCGGGGCTTCGCTCCGCCCGGTTCAAAATTCTTCAGGGATGTTTTGCATTTCTTCGACCTCAGACCTCAGGACATCGGGCCCAATTCTGTGTCAAATATTTGCAACTTCCTTGTTTTCTGCGAGGTGTACCTTGGAGAAGAACCTAGCATACTTTTAATCAGGGAATTGTTTTATTTAAACCGGCAGAACGAACGTGCCAACGGGCCGAGTCTGGAACTTGGTGGCATCTCGATTCAGCGGCGGAGGGATTGCCTTTTTCCTTATGCTGAACTGCCGAGTCATCCAAAGTATTGGAATCAGACATGGTTCTACTGCGAGGATACTTCTCCGACTGACGAAAATCCTCTGCCCGGCTTTCGCGCCTTGCGCCTTGAATTCAACCACCCGCTGCCGGATAAACTGACTGCTATTGAGCGTCTGCCACTTGCTCCCACCATTAGCAAAATCAAAGCTCTTTTGGGAAGCGGCTTAGATGGTGCCGACCTGGTCCGGGTTTGGGTCGCTTGGCGGGTGATTCCATTAAGCCGCCGCCCCGGCTTAATGTGCACCTACTCAGGCGAGAAGAATGACCCACTGCGTCATAGTCCCGACGACTTACCAGATGATGTGGTGGAGGCTACAATCCAGACATTGTTGAAAGAGGGCACAGTAACTAGCAACACCTTTGGCTTACTTCCCTTCTGCAAGAAGAACCCAGCTCCCGCAGTGAGTCATCAACTTCAATGAATACTCATTATTATTTGACACCTTGATTTTACTCACATTCATTTATCATTTTTCACAGGCCGATGACGACTTCTAGAAGGTCAAATACGACCATGAAGCGGCAAAACAAGCCAGAGCGGCAAAAAGAACTGAAAGAAAATCTGCCAAGACAGGAACTTCAACGAAAAGGAAGCCAAGCGCTTCCGATTTACTTAAACTGGATGATACTTCTGATGACGAAGAAGAGGTAACTTTTTGACTTCCTTGACTCTTTATCATTACCTTGCTGACCCTTAATCTTTCCAGGAGGATACGGGGAACAGCCAAGCCGTTGAGGAAGAGATAACTATAATCTCCTCTGACTCCGAGCCCCTGCCGCGTCAGAAAATTTGAAGAGTGACCCGGAAAGTAAGATTTTCACATCCTTTGGCTTACCAAGATCCTCAATTTCTTTTGAAGCAACATCAATTTGAAAGCCGGAGGCAGACCCGGACCAGCAAGGATATAGAACTCTCCTCCGGCTTACCTGACGTAACCAGGAAGCGTCGGGCTGAGGTTATCTCCGATTTACGTTCTGTTTACCCTTTGGCGGGTTTAATTCGTCAACCTCTCAATTCATCTGACTCCAATTATCAGGATACCTCTCATTCCTCCGGGGAGTCTATGCAATCCAACATGCCGACTTTCAAGACTGCCCCCGGGTAATATAAACTTATTTACCTTGTACTTTACCTTACTCATGTTTTTGTACTCACCCTTCTGCTTTGTCCACAACGTGCAAGTGAAGCCCAGTAAGAGGGCAAAGAAAAATAAGTCATCCCAAGACCCGTTCGTAACTGAACTGGAACTTGGAACAACTGTTGGGGAACGTTGCAGAAAATTAAAATTTTTCCTACGGTTTCACCAAGATCCATCTATGAGTTCATCTAAGCAACGAGTCATGGGAGAGAGATTGCATCTACATACCACTTGTAGATCGCGTGCGGAAGCGTTCAAAAAGAACGGGGTTGAAGTAGTCGTTCTCGTCGTGATCCTATCACCGGAGATCCTAGCGCCGAACGGACGGCACCTCCGCGTTCAACACACGTACGGTCAGCGTGACGTCTCCTCCGTCTTGATCCAGCAAGGGGGAAGGAGAGGTTGATGATGATCCAGCAGCACAACGGCGTGGTGGTGGATGCAGCAGAACTCCGGCAGGGCTTCGCCAAGCTGCTGCGGGAGGAGGACGAGGTGTAGCAGGGGGAGGGAGGCGCCAAGACTTGGGGTGCGGCTGCCCTCCCTCCCCCCTCCTTTATATAGGCCCCCAGGGGGGCGCCGGCCCTGGGAGATCAATCTCCCAAGGAGGGGCGGCGGCCAAGGGGGGGCAAGGGGGGGGCGCACCAGCCCACTAGGGGCTGGTTCCCCTCCCACTTCAGCCCACGGGGCCCTCCGGGATAGGTGACCCCACCCGGTGGACCCCCGGGACCCTTCCGGTGGTCCCGGTACAATACCGGGTGACCCCGAAACCTTCCCGATGGCCGAAACAGCACTTCCTACATAGTTTTCTTTACCTCCGGACCATTCCGAAACTCCTCGTGACGTCCGGGATCTCATCAGGGACTCCGAACAACATTTGGTTTGCTGCATACTCATATTCATACAACCCTAGCGTCACCGAACCTTAAGTGTGTAGACCCTACAGGTTCGGGAGACATGCAGACATGACCGAGACGGCTCTCCGGTCAATAACCAACAGCGGGATCTGGATACCCATGTTGGCTCCCACATACTCCTCGATGATGTCATCAGATGAACCACGATGTCGAGGGTTCAAGCAACCCCGTATACTATTCCCTTTGTCAGACGGTATGTTACTTGCCCGAGACTCGATCGTCGGTATCCCAATACCTCGTTCAGTCTCGTTACTGGCAAGTCACTTTACTCGTATCATAATGCATGATCCCGTGACCAGACACTTGGTCACTTTGAGCTCATAATGATGATGCACTACCGAGTGGGCCCAGTGATACCTCCCCGTCATATGGAGTGACAAATCCCAGTCTCGATCCATGTCAACCCAACAGACACTTTCGGAGATACCTGTAGTGCACCTTTATAGTCACCCAGTTACGTTGTGACGTTTGGTACACCCGAAGCACTCCTACGGTATCCGGGAGTTACATGATCTCATGGACTAAGGAAGAGATATTTGACATTGGAAAAGCTCTAGCAAAACGAACTACACGATCTTGTGCTATGCTTAGGAATGGGTCTTGTCCATCACATCATTCTCCTAATGATGTGATCCCGTTGTCAACGACATCTAATGTCCATAGTCAGGAAACCATGACTATCTGTTGACCAACGAGCTAGTCAACTAGAGGCTTACTAGGGATGTATTGTGGTCTATCTATTCACATGTGTATTACGATTTCCGGATAATACAATTATAGCATGAATAAAAGACAATTATCACGAACAAGGAAATATAACAATAATCCTTTTATCATTGCCTCCAGGGCATATTTCCAATAGTCTCCCACTTGCACTAGAGTCAATAATCTAGTTACATTGTGATGAATCGAACACCCATAGAGTTCTGGTGCTGATCATGTTTTGCTCGCGGAAGAGGTTTAGTCAACGGATCTGCGACATTCAGATCCGTATGTACTTTGCAAATATCTATGTCTCCATCTTGAACATTTTCACGGATGGAGTTGAAGCGACGCTTTATGTGCCTGGTCTTCTTGTGAAACCTGGGCTCCTTGGCAAGGGCAATAGCTCCAGTGTTGTCACAGAAGAGTTTGATCGGCCCCGACGCATTGGGTATGACTCCTAGGTCGGTGATGAACTCCTTCATCCATATTGCTTCATGCGCTGCCTCCGAGGCTGCCATGTACTCCGCTTCACATGTAGATCCCGCCACGACGCTCTGCTTGCAGCTGCACCAGCTTACTGCTCCACCATTCAACATATACACGTATCCGGTTTGTGACTTAGAGTCATCCAGATCTGTGTCGAAGCTAGCGTCGACGTAACCCTTTACGACGAGATCTTCGTCACCTCCATAAACGAGAAACATGTCCTTTGTCCTTTTCAGGTGCTTCAGGATATTCTTGACCGCTGTCCACTGTTCCTTGCCGGGATTACTTTGGTACCTTCCTACCAAACTCACGGCAAGGTTTACATCAGGTCTGGTACACAACATGGCATACATAATAGATCCTATGGCTGAGGCATAGGGGATGACGCTCATCTCTTCTTTATCTTTTGCCGTGGTCGGGCATTGAGCCGAGCTCAATCTCACACCTTGCAGTACAGGCAAGAACCCTTTCTTGGACTGATCCATTTTGAACTTCTTCAAAATCTTATCAAGGTATGTGCTTTGTGAAAGACCTATGAGGCGTCTCGATCTATCCCTATAGATCTTGATGCCTAATATATATGCAGCTTCTCCAAGGTCCTTCATTGAAAAACACTTATTCAAGTAGGCCTTAATGCTGTCCAAGAATTCTACATCATTTCCCATCAAAAGTATGTCATCTACATATAATATGAGAAATGCTACAGAGCTCCCACCCACTTTCTTGTAAACACAGGCTTCTCCATAAGCCTGCATAAACCCAAACGCTTTGATCATCTCATCAATGCGAATGTTCCAACTCCGAGATGCTTGCACCAGCCCATAAATGGATAGCTGGAGCTTGCATACTTTGTTAGCATTCTTAGGATCGACAAAACCCTCCGGCTGCATCATATACAGTTCTTCCTTAAGATGCCCGTTAAGGAATGCCATTTTGACGTCCATCTGCCATATCTCATAATCATAGTATGCGGCAATTGCTAACATGATTCGGACGGACTTAAGCTTCGCTACGGGAGAGAAAGTCTCATCGTAGTCAATCCCTTGAACTTGCCGATAACCCTTAGCGACAAGTCGAGCTTTATAGATGGTGACATTACCATCCGCGTCCATCTTCTTCTTAAAGATCCATTTGTTTTCGATCGCTCGCCGATCATCGGGCAAGTCAGTCAAAGTCCATACTTTGTTTTCATACATGGATTCTATCTCGGATTTCATGGCTTCTAGCCATTTGTTGGAATCTGGGCCGCCATCGCTTCTTCATAGTTCGAAGGTTCACCGTTGTCTAACAACATGATTTCCAGGACAGGGTTGCCATACCACTCTGGTGTGGAACGTGTCCTTGTGGACCTACGAAGTTCAGTAGCAACTTGATCAGAAGTACCTTGATCATCATCATTAATTTCCTCTCCATTCGGTGTAGGCACCACATGAACGTTTTCCTGAGCTACACTACTTTCCGGTTCAAGAGGTAGTACTTCATCGAGTTCTACTTTCCTCCCACTTACTCCTTTTGAGAGAAACTCCTTTTCCAGAAAGGATCCGTTCTTGGCAACAAAGATCTTGCCCTCGGATCTTAAGTAGAAGGTATACCCAATGGTTTCCTTAGGGTATCCTATGAAGACGCATTTTTCCGACTTGGGTTCGAGCTTTTCAGGTTGAAGTTTCTTGACATAAGCATCGCATCCCCAAACTTTTAGAAACGACAGCTTAGGTTTCTTCCCAAACCATAATTCATACGGTGTCGTCTCAACGGATTTAGACGGTGCCCTATTTAAAGTGAATGTAGCTGTCTCTAGAGCGTATCCCCAAAATGATAGCGGTAAATCGGTAAGAGACATCATAGATCGCACCATATCCAATAGAGTGCGATTACGACGTTCGGACACACCGTTACGCTAAGGTGTTCCAGGCGGCGTGAGTTGTGAAACGATTCCACATTTTCTTAAGTGTGTACCAAATTCGTGACTTAAATATTCTCCTCCATGATCCGATCGTAAGAATTTTATCTTTCGGTCACGTTGATTCTCTACTTCATTCTGAAATTCCTTGAACTTTTCAAAGGTCTCAGACTTGTGTTTCATCAGATAGACATACCCATATCTACTCAAGTCATCAGTGAGAGTGAGAACATAACGATATCCTCCGCGAGCCTCAACGCTCATTGGACTGCACACATCAGTATGTATGATTTCCAATAAGTTGGTTGCTCGCTCCATTGTTCCGGAGAACGAAGTCTTAGTCATTTTACCCATGAGGCATGGTTCGCACGTGTTAAATGATTCATAATCGAGAGACTCTAAAAGTCAATCAGTATGGAGCTTCTTCATGCGCTTGACACCTATGTGACCAAGGCGGCAGTGCCACAAGTATGTGGGACTATCGTTAGCAACTTTACATCTTTTGGTATTCACACTATGAATATGTGTAACATTACGTTTGAGATTCATTAAGAATAAACCATTGACCATCGGGGCATGACCATAAAACATATCTCTCATATAAATAGAACAACCATTATTCTCGGATTTAAATGAGTAGCCATCTTGTATCAAACGAGATCCAGATACAATGTTCATGCTCAAACTTGGCACTAAATAACAATTATTGAGGTTTAAAACTAATCCCGTAGGTAAATGTAGAGGTAGCGTGCCGACGGCGATCACATCGACCTTGGAACCATTCCCGACGCGCATCGTCACCTCGTCCTTCGCCAGTCTCCGCTTATTCCGCAGCTCCTGCTGTGAGTTACAAATGTGAGCAATGACACCGGTATCAAATACCCAGGAGTTACTACGAGTAATGGTAAGGTACACATCAATTACATGTATATCAAATATACCTTTAGTGTTACCGGCCTTCTTGTCCGCTAAGTATTTGGGGCAGTTCCGCTTCCAGTGACCCTTCCCCTTGCAATAAAAGCACTCAGTCTCAGGCTTGGGTCCATTCTTTGACTTCTTCCCGGCAACTGGCTTACCAGGCACGGCAACATCTTTGCCGTCCTTCTTGAAGTTCTTCTTACCCTTGCCCTTCTTAAACTTAGTGGTCTTATTGACCATCAACACTTGATGTTCTTTCTTGATTTCAACCTCTGCTGACTTCAGCATTGAGAATACTTCAAGAATGGTCTTCACCATCCCCTGCATATTGTAGTTCAGCACAAAGCTCTTGTAGCTTGGTGGGAGCGACTGAAGGATTCTGTCAATGACCGCCTCGTCCGGGAGGTTGATCTCCAACTGGGACAGGCGGTTGTGCAACCCAGACATTTTGAGTATGTGCTCACTGACAGAACTGTTTTCCTCCATCTTACAACTATAGAACTTGTCGGAGACTTCATATCTCTCGACCCGGGCATGAGCTTGGAAAACCATTTTCAGCTCCTCGAACATCTCATATTCTCCGTGCTTCTCAAAACGCTTTTGGAGCCCCGGTTCTAAGTTGTAAAGCATGCCGCACTGAACGAGGGAGTAATCATCAGCACGTGATTGCCAAGTGTTCATAACGTCTTGGTTCTCTGGGATGGGTGCTTCACCTAGCGGTGCATCTAGGACATAATCTTTCTTGGCTGCTATGAGGATGATCCTCAGGTTCCGGACCCAGTCCGAATAGTTGCTGCCATCATCTTTCAGCTTGGTTTTCTCTAGGAACGCATTGAAGTTCATGTTGACATGAGCGTTGGCCATTTGATCTACAAGACATATTTGCAAAGGTTTTAGACTAAGTTCATGATAATTAAGTTTATCTAATCAAATTATTTTAATGAACTCCCACTCAGATTAGACATCCCTCTAGTCATCTAAGTGTTACATGATCCGAGTCGACTAGGCCGTGTCTGATCATCACGTGAGACGGACTAGTCATCATCGGTGAACATCTCCATGTTGATCGTATCTTCCATACGACTCATGTTCGACCTTTCGGTCTCTGTGTTCCGAGGCCATGTCTGTACATGCTAGGCTCGTCAAGTTAACCCTAAGTGTTTTTGCATGTGTAAAACTGCCTTACACCCGTTGTATGTGAACGTAAGAATCTATCACACCCGATCATCACGTGGTGCTTCGAAACGACAAACTTTAGCAACGGCGCACAGTTAGGGGGAACACTTTCTTGAAATTGTTATAAGGGATCATCTTATTTACTACCGTCGTTCTAAGTAAACAAGATGCATAAACATAATAAACATCACATGCAATTACATAATAGTGACATGATATGGCCAATATCATATAGCTCCTTTGCTCTCCATCTTCGGGGCTCCATGATCATCTTCGTCACCGGCATGACACCATGATCTCCATCATCATGATCTCCATCATCGTGTCTTCATGAATTGTCACGCCAACGACTACTTCTACTTCTATGGCTAACGCGTTTAGCAATAAAGTAAATTAATTTACATGGCGTTCTTCAATGACACACAGGTCATACAAAAAATAAAGACAACTGCTATGGCTCCTGCCGGTTGTCATACTCATCGACATGCAAGTCGTGATTCCTATTACAAGAACATGATCTCATACATCACAATATATCATTCATCATTCATCACAACTTCTGGCCATATCACATCACATGACAATTGCTGCAAAAACAAGTTAGACGTCCTCTAATTGTTGTTGCATCTTTTACGTGGCTGCAATTGGGTTCTAGCAAGAACGTTTTCTTACCTACGAATGACCACAACGTGATTTTGTCAACTTCTATTCACCCTTCATAAGGACCCTTTTCATCTAATCCGCTCCAACTAAAGTGGGAGAGACAGACACCCGCTAGCCACCTTATGCAACTAGTGCATGTCAGTCGGTGGAACCTGTCTCACGTAAGCGTACGTGTAAGGTCGGTCCGGGCCGCTTCATCCCACAATACCGCTGAAGCAAGAAAAGACTAGCAGCAGCAAGCAAGTTGACAAGATCTACGCCCACAACAAAATTGTGTTCTACTCGTGCAATAGAGAACTACACATAGACCTAGCTCATGATGCCACTGTTGGGGAACGTTGCAGAAAATTAAAATTTTTCCTACGGTTTCACCAAGATCCATCTATGAGTTCATCTAAGCAACGAGTCATGGGAGAGAGATTGCATCTACATACCACTTGTAGATCGCGTGCAGAAGCGTTCAAAAAGAACGGGGTTGAAGTAGTCGTTCTCGTCGTGATCCTATCACCGGAGATCCTAGCGCCGAACGGACGGCACCTCCGCGTTCAACACACGTACGGTCAGCGTGATGTCTCCTCCGTCTTGATCTATCAAGGGGGAAGGAGAGGTTGATGATGATCCAGCAGCACGACGGCGTGGTGGTGGATGCAGCAGAACTCCGGCAGGGCTTCGCCAAGCTGCTGCGGGAGGAGGACGAGGTGTAGCAGGGGGAGGGAGGCGCCAAGACTTGGGGTGCGGCTGCCCTCCCCCCTCCTTTATATAGGCCCCCGGGGGGGCGCCGGCCCTGGGAGATCAATCTCCCAAGGGGGGGCGGCGGCCAAGGGGGGTGGAGTGCCCCCCAAGGCAAGTGGTGCGCCCCCCACCTAGGGTTTCCAACCCTAGGCGCAGGGGGGGCCCAAGGGGGGCGCACCAGCCCACTAGGGGCTGGTTCCCCTCCCACTTCAGCCCACGGGGCCCTCCGGGATAGGTGACCCCACCCAGTGGACCCCCGGGACCCTTCCGGTGGTCCCGGTACAATACCGGGTGACCCCGAAACCTTCCCGATGGCCGAAACAGCACTTCCTATATAGTTTTCTTTACCTCCGGACCATTCCGAAACTCCTCGTGACGTCCGGGATCTCATCCGGGACTCCGAAAAACATTTGGTTTGCTGCATACTCATATTCATACAACCCTAGCGTCACCGAACCTTAAGTGTGTAGACCCTACGGGTTCGGGAGACATGCAGACATGACCGAGACGGCTCTCCGGTCAATAACCAACAGCGGGATCTGGATACCCATGTTGGCTCCCACATACTCCTCGATGATCTCATCGGATGAACCACGATGTCGAGGGTTCAAGCAACCCCATATACTATTCCCTTTGTCAGACGGTATGTTACTTGCCCGAGACTCGATCGTCGGTATCCCAATACCTCGTCCAGTCTCGTTACTGGCAAGTCACTTTACTCGTACCGTAATGCATGATCCCGTGACCAGACACTTGGTCACTTTGAGCTCATAATGATGATGCACTACCGAGTGGGCCCAGTGATACCTCTCCATCATACGGAGTGACAAATCCCAGTCTCGATCCATGTCAACCCAACAGACACTTTCAGAGATACCTGTAGTGCACCTTTATAGTCACGCAGTTACGTTGTGACGTTTGGTACATCCAAAGCACTCCTACGGTATCCGGGAGTTACATGATCTCATGGTCTAAGGAAGAGATACTTGACATTGGAAAAGCTCTAGCAAAACGAACTACACGATCTTGTGCTATGCTTAGGAATGGGTCTTGTCCATCACATCATTCTCCTAATGATGTGATCCCGTTGTCAACGACATCTAATGTCCATAGTCAGGAAACCATGACTATCTATTGACCAACGAGCTAGTCAACTAGAGGCTTACTAGGGACGTATTGTGGTCTATGTATTCACACGTGTATTACGATTTCCAGATAATACAATTATAGCATGAATAAAAGACAATTATCATGAACAAGGAAATATAATAATAATCCTTTTATCATTGCCTCTAGGGCATATTTCCAACAACAGCTGCTCCTGACAGTTCCACCCATCAGCCGCCGCCTGAACCGGCTTACGATATGCCAGCACCATCCTCTGATCCACCCGCCGAAGACACTCTCAACAGCTCTGATAACCCGGAAGCTCCTAGCCCGGCGAAGACAGTTGATCCGGAGATTGAGATTGTGAAGACTCAATTTGTTGAGCCGGGGCAACCTACTATCCTGGCCAAGTGCTCTGCCAAGGAGGAGCTTATGGAACGCCGAAAGGCCAAGTTGGATAGTGCTGACTATACTCATTTAAGTATTGGAGATATAGTCTCTGGCTATATCAACCAAGTACATAGCAGCCGTGACCTGGAAATTAATATGGCGAAGCAAATACATCAAAAATCTGAGGTACAACTTATGTTCCTTTCTTTAATCATACTTACTGTATCAGCCCCCCAAGTCTATTGCTTATGAATGAATATGCTGTAGACTTAGAAACCCTCTTAGCACTGCCTTGTCCGGTTTATATGAAAATATTTAATCCAGTTGTAACATGATATCTTGAATTTGCAATACACATTAGCCCCCAAGTGTCAAGTATCTTTGCTTGCAAAGTGCTTGGGACTTAATTTCTCGTGAATTGGCATTGTACATTAAATTTCTTCAGCATACATTAGCCCCCAAGTGTCAATTACCTTTGCTTCAAAGTTCTTGGGACTTAATGATATCTTACCATAATTTTGGCTGTAACCCGGCATCAACGCAGGCCACCACAAGTCAATTTGAGTCAGAGATTGCTGACTTGAAGAACCGCCTGGCAGCTCAAGAAATTGAAATTCAAAAGGCCAACTCCAAATTTGCATTCGGCGTCTCTGAACAAGAGAAGTTGAACAAGAATTTTGATGTGGAGAAGAAAATTTGGGCTGATGAGAAGGCCTCACTGGTGACCCGGGCCGAGACAGCAGAAACGTCTCTTGCAGAAGCAACAGTCAAGCTGTCCGGCTTAAAGCGCTAGATATCTCAAATGGTCTCAGCAATCTTCGGTAAGTTACTATATATAACCTTGAACATCGCAATCCTTCCTTTGAGGACTATTTTAATTGTCATCTCCGGCTCACCTTATGTTTACAAACGCATGCCCCAGGAGCACAAACCTCAAGCAGAACATGCTGATCAAGCTGAAGGCGGTTTACACTCTGGTGGAGCAGCTATACGCCGGGTCACAACGTGCTTTGGCCGTTGTGGCTTTATCAAATGACGTTCCCCATCTCCTGCAAGATGTGCTAAAGCGACTTGCCATGTTACCCCAGCGGATCCAAGAGCTAAGACGGGCATCTGCCAGAACCGGGGCCATCGCTGCCTTAAGCCGGGCCAAGGCATTGCTTCCAGAGTTAGACCTGGCAGACGTTGCTCTTGGATACCCTAGCTTGAAGGAAGACGGCTCTATATTTGATGAAACAGACTTTACCGCCTGTGTGAGAGCCGTACGTCCTGTGGCTACCATTACTGGGAATGATATTGATCTTTCCAAGTATCAGCCGGGTTATGATAGCGAGAACCGGAGAATTCCAACACCTCACTATGATGACGTCAACCTGATCCCTCCAACTCATAAGCACACCTTTGCCCCTGAAGTTGACCCAGCCGGTTTAGTAGATGATGAAGTTGAGTTTGAAGCCTTAAGCGGCATTGACTGGACCTCGTCAACCTTCCAGGATAGGGCAGCAAACGGAGAGGCGGAGAAGGATAACCCGGAATCCTCAAGCCCACCCAAGGATTGAACCGCCAGGCGTTTATGAACTTTAAAAAAACAATGCTTCATTATTCAGACTCGGGGAGTCTTGTAATAGGGTAGAAAAAACTCTCAATTTTGTCATGCCTTCGTGCATGTTTGTGGCGCTTAATTCTTTCGTAAGCCGCCGTCACCTTATATTTCCAGCTTATGTTGATCTTTCCTTGATGTTAAAAACTTTCTTGCTTTATCCTGCATATAAAACAAAATAGAATTCCCTTGGCGACTTATCGCATCCGGAGTCACATAACGTATTGATAACCCGGAGTAGGAACCAAAACATCATATAAAGGCCGGCTTATGATTATAATCACAATAGCATACCTCCGATCTTTTTGGTATTCTCGCCGGCTTATGTGACCCAAATCATGAGAGTGAGTTTAACTCCTGAGAGTTAGCACATATGATGTTCACCTGGCCCTTAATAACATTTACACTTTACAAAGTATAATGAATAATAAACTGAATTTAAAAAGGCCTCTGATTCGAATACGATCAGTGAACCATTCCAAAGGGGTTAAGCTAAGATTCGGATACGATCATATAGCCCCCAGTGGCTTTGGCGATGCCGATCAAGTGGGTACCGACATCTATGTTCTCTTTGGTTCGAATACGACCTATGTTTGAACAGGAAGCCCCCAAGTGACCATGAGAGTTGTTTAATGACGCTGATTCGATTACGATCCACATCAGATCAAAAGGGGTTAAGCTATGATTCAAATATGATCAAGAAGCCCCCAAGTGGGTTTGGCAGTATGCCGATCAATTGGGTATCGACAGCTATGTTCTCTTTGGTTTGAATACGACCTATGTTTGAACAGGAAGCCCCCAAGTGACCACGCCTAGATTCAGATATGATCATAAGCCGGACCAAAGGGAAAGCCGGATTCAGATATGATCCGTTCCCTGTTGGTTCTTTCCATCACCTGGTAAAGAAGATGTATAAACCTTTGAGGGTGACAAGAAAAGAGGTCCTGCTTTATTGCTTTATATAATATATACATTGTCAAAAAAAGGAATATATATATATATATATATATATATATATATATATATATATATATATATATATATATATATATATATATATATATATATATATATCTTGAGAGCCGGTGGCTCAAGTATAGTAAGGCCGAAGATGAGCGATGTTCCACGGCCGGCGGGCCAAACAGAGCATGATACATGCTTTTGATTTTAACTACCTCAAACGTCAATTTCTCAGCCCTGGAATCATATTCATCTCCAAAGGCCACCTCCAATTCAATCTTACCGACCGGGTATGCCGACTTACCAGGCACCACGCCATGGAAAACGGTGTTGGACGTCCTTAAATCCTTGTCAGTCAAACCCATGCGTCGAAAGGTCTCGTAATAGAGGATGTTGATACTGCTACCTCCGTCCATGAGTACCTTGGTAAACTTATATCCACCGACCTAAGGCGCCACCACCAAGGCTAACTGACCCGGATTATCAACCCGGGGCGGGTGATCTTCCCTGCTCCATACGACAGGCTGCTCTGACCACCTCAAGTAACAGGGAACTGCCGGCTCAACAGAGTTCACGGCCCTTTTCCGAACCTTCTGGTATTGCTTGCATAAACTAGTGGTGAACACATGATACTGCCCACTATTCAGCTGCTTCGGATGGCTTTGATAACCCGACTGCTGCTGCTGTTGTCCCCCTTGACCAGGCTGCTGTTGATTATAGCCGCCTTGAGTTCCCTAAAAGCCGGAGCTTGAACCGCCGCCCGGGCCATGATAACCGCCGGCCCCTGAACCGCCGCCTGATCCATGATTGCCATCAAACATGTTGGAATTCTTGAAAGCCTTCATGATCGCGCAATCTTTCCATAAGTGGGTGGCAGGTCGTTCCCGGGTGCCGTGTCTCGGGCAAGGCTCATTGAGAAGCTGCTCAAGAGATGGGCCTGACCCGCCAGATCGAGGGGGCGGTTTTCCCTTACGTTTCTGATTGTTACCCTGTGCATTGGCATTGGCCACAAACTCCGGGTTACCATTCGCCTTACCCTTGTTACCTCCTTGATTTGCTGGGTTATGCTGCTGATCCTTTCCATTGCCGTTCTTCTTTCCCTTCCCTGTCTTTTCCTCATCAGACGCGAGATCCTTGGTACTATCAGAATCGGCGTATTTGACTAAAGCCGCCATTAGCGTACCCATATCATTGCAATCACGCTTAAGGCGCCCCAGTTTCTGCCTCAGCGGCTCAAAACGACAATTCTTCTCCAACATGAGAACTGCAGAGCCAGCATCCATCTTATCGAGCGAATGTATTATTTCCTTGACCCGACGCACCCAATGAGTTGTGGATTCACCCTCCTCCTGCTTACAATTGGTCAAGTCCACAATTGACATAGATTGCTTGCAAGTGTCCTTGAAGTTCTGGATAAACCGGGCCTTTAGCTCTGCCCATGAGCTAATGGAATTGGGCGGCAAACCCTTTAACCAAGACCGGGCCGTTCTGTCTAACATCATGGTGAAGTACTTAGCCATTGCTACGTCGCTGACCTCCAATAGCTCCATGGACATCTCATAACTTTTGATCCATGCTCCGGGTTGTAAGTCGGCCGTGTAATTCGGCACCTTTCGAGGTCCCTTGAAGTCCTTAGGTAGACGTACATCCCGCAGAGCTGGCACCAAACAAGGAACACCGCCTGTTCTTGTAGCCACTCCTGCTCCAACAGAAGTCGTCGGATACTCTGGGAGATCTTGATGAGCCGCCTGCTGAGCCGCTAGCTGAGCCGCCCGCTCGTCCTCATGACGTATTCGGTCTTGCACCGGGTTATAGCCACCGGGCTGGTTACGACGCTGGGCATTGCTTGACAAAGCTTCTGACTCCATGTGCCTGCTGTAACTCGGACTCCGGTTTTGACGAGGCGGTGCTAGCCAAGGCGGAGGAGTTGAATGAATCCTGTCCCGGCTGTAAGAATAGGTCTCTTGCTGCGCCAGGGCCGTCTGAATAAGTTCTCTGATCCTCCGGGTCTCCACTGCTGTCGGATCATCCCCGTCCACTAGGAGAGCCGCCAAACGCGCCGATGCTGCGATTAAGTTCTCCATGGGGTTGGAAAAGTGACCCGATGGTACTGGTACATAGCGGGGCGGGGCCATACTCCCATGAGGAGGTGCCATCTCTCGAAGCTGAGCCGGTCCTCCCGCTTCGGCTGTTGTGAACTGATTTGCCGCGGGCGGGTTGCTAGGGCCGGCACCGGGTGTAGCAAAAAGGTTCTGAGGGTCGTAAACCGGAGGCAAACAGGATTGAGTTTTCTGGTGCCTCCTTCTCATTACCTCATTAGATGCGTTCAGGCTCATATTAAGCTGGAAAGCCTCTGACTGGAGCCGCTGCGCTCGTGCATCTAAAGCCGCTCGTTCTGTAGCTAACCTGGTGTCCTCAGCTTCCAAGGCCTCCTTGGCTCGAGCTATCGCTTCACGTACCTGTGCCACCTCTGCGTTATGGTCATCTTGATTTGCAGGAATAACCGTGGCGGTTAACAGGGCCGTAAGCTTATCCATGAGATCCATCAGTATCTGAGCCGGCGGGCGCACAGGGCCTCCTGCCTCGGCCGCTCCTGACCCGGACGTTATCACCGTAGCAGCCGTCGAATTTTGGCCGGGTTGAGTCCCAGCCATGAAGACTCCTGCCCAGCTTGGTGGCTCATAGGGGTCCGGAATACTGGAGCCATCGGAACAGCCCCTAAGCACGCCATCTTGTACTTGATATAACGACTCTGTTGAACCAGCGGACAAATCATCATCCGAGGGGACGGCTGTCTCACCACCATCTTTAGATCCTTCAGAAAGTTCTTCTCCGTGGACGCAGCCCATGAAGGCACGCTTCATGACAGGTTGAGCTCGGGCGGGTCTCGCATGCTGAGCCATCTCGATGAGGTCGATGCAGTTGTCTGGCTCAGGGCCCGGCTCACCAATCTGGCCGATGAAGACGTGGATTCCACCGAAGGGGACCCAGTATCCGTACTCAATTGAGTCGGTGTCGGGGCCCCATCCTTCATTGTCGATGTAGATCTTGCCGCGATGACTCTTGGTCATCCGGCCCACTGCGTATCCCTTGAGCCCTTCGAGGCTGCCCTTCAAGAACTCAAATCCATCGTGCGCTGGCCCCACGGTGGGCGCCAACTGTCGTGGAATTGTCATGGCAGATGTCCTCTTGCAAGGACTTAGTCATGGAGCCATCGCAACTAGGAAGCTTAAAGGGGTTAATCGGGACAAAGGACACGAGGGGTTTTATACTAGTTCGCCCCCTTGCGGTGAAGGAAAGCCTACGTCTAGTTGGGTCGATATTGCTTGATGTTTCGATGACCAGGGAGTGAGATATGCTATGCCCAGCTCTCGATGAATTGTTTCCTGCCCTAAGCCGCCAGCGGGTCGTCCCCTTATATACACGGGTTGACGCCCTGCGGCTTACAGAGTCCCGACCGGCTTATAGACAGTGTCCGACTCGATGACTAGTTAATTCTACCTTATAATACAAGTCACGCCATCATGGCGGTTTATCACTATGGGCCTTAAGTCGCCTATGGGCCTTAGACCCTTTATTGAACCGCCATATTCATGCTTGGTCTTGGGCTTCTTCTGATGAGTCTCTCTTTGCGTAACCCGACCCCTCCTGGGTGGCTTACACAAATAGTCACATCCCCAACAACTCCTCAAATGGAACAGGCAACAGATCATTTCCAATGAGGTCATGCTCCTCTTTAATTCTCAGATACAAAGTATTCGTCCCCCCAGACTCTCTGCAGGTTTTCATGTACCAATTATGGAATCTTCGCATCATCGTTGTTAGAGATCTTTCATCTTTGACGAGAGGCTTCCTGTACTCGTATCTGTGTTCGTCCACCTCCAAGAAATAAAAATGTACATCGTCAGGCAGGTAATATCTAAGATTGCTATAACCGGGCACCGTCCCCGGAGCATTAGCGACGATGTCGCTAGACACATTGAGCGGGGGGCATGATTGCTTTGCTTGTTCGCCGAGCTGGCCAATTTTTTTCCCAGCTGCTCGTTCTTTTGACCTTTGATGTCTGACAGTACTTCCTGACCGCTCCGCTTCGAGATATGCCTTTTCAGTAATGCGCTCATAGTTGGTTTTCGGCGGAGACTTTGGTGGTTTCCTCAGGGCATCGATAGTGCGCTTTGCTTTCATCGGATCTACCTTCTCCTCCGGAGGTGGATGTCTCTTTGCTTTCAACCCTTCAAAGAAGTCCTCCACTTTGGTCCGCACGATCTTCACGTTTTCCTCCTCGGTCCTCTCGTACGGTAACTTCTCTAGAGGCTTGAGAGGTGGACCGTATCTGTATTGCCTCCCGCCTCTGGCTGTACTGCTAGACGCCGGAGCAGACAGAGCGACTACGGCTGTCTTCTTTCGTGCTTGCTTACGAGGCGGAGGAGAAGGACTACGATGCGCCGGAGCAGCCGGGGCGGCGGCGGGTCTCTTTCGCCCTTGCTGGCGAGGCGGAGAAGGAGGAGGCTGCTGGCTGCTCGGGCGCGCCGGCGCAGGCGGAGAAGGAGGCGGAGTGCCGCCACGCGCCGGAGAAGGAGGCTGAGTGCCCTGATCGTCACTCGTCGGAGGAGGAGGCGGTGGAAGAGGCGGAGTGCCTCAACTCGCCGGAGGAGGAGGAGGAGGCGGAGGCATCCAGTTCGGAAGGTTGATGAACTCCTTCCGCCATAGGTATGGAGTCTTCAGAGCAGAACCCAGCTGAGTCTCCCCTTCACCGGTAGGGTGGTCAAGATGGAGGTCCTCAAATCCCTCTGTTATTTCATCCACCGTCACCCTATCATATCCTTCTGGAATCGGACGACAGTGAAAAGTTGCGCCGGGTTCAGAAGGTCGAACAGAGCCGACAACTGCCTTGACTTTTAAGTTCTGCCATTGCGTCATAAGGTGGCAATTTTGAGACTCCGTGATAGCATCCACGGGGTAGCTAGCAGGATCCGTCAAGACATGCTCCGGCTGAAGCAGCTCGGTGGAAGCCACGCTGCTTCTCCACTGAGATGGCAGGGTAGCTTCAGGGGAAGCTTCGGCAGTTCGTTTGCTGCGATTTGCTTCTCGTTCCTCTATCGCTTGTACCCTTGCGTGCAGCGCCTGCAGTTCGGTCTGCTGCACTTTCTTCCTCCTCTCCTGGCATTTGTAACCGCTTGCGTCCGGAAACCCAGCCCACCATGGAACGGAACCTGGCATGCCTCGTGTCCGTCCAGGGTGCTCAGGATTCCCGAGGGCCATTGTGAGCTCATCGTTTTCTTTGTCTGGAACGAACGTCCCTTCCTCCGCTGCATCGATATAGTGCTGAAGCCTCTTGACTAGTATTTTCATTTGCTCGTTCGTCCAAAGGCACTTCCCTAATACAGGGTCCAAGGTTCTGCCAGCCCCGAAGAACCAAGTCCGGCAACGGTCTGGCCAGTTCATTGTCTCTGGTTCGATCCCTTTATCAAGCAGATCATTCTCATCCTTGGCCCACTTAGGCCGGGCTTTGAGGTAGCCACCTGACCCCATGTGATGGTGAAGCTTCTTCTTCGCAGCATTTTTCTTGTTTGTCGCCGACATCTTCTTACTCTTTTCCGATGTCTTGTGGGCCACAAATGCGGGCCAGTGATCTCTGATCTTCTCATATTTGCCGATGAATTCTGGTGTCTCTTCTTTGTCGACAAACCTTTTCAGCTCATTCTTCCACCTCCTGAATAGGCATGCCATCTTCTTAAGAGCATGAGGCTTGATTAATTGCTCTTTAACTGGCTTCTCCGGATCCTCCTCTGGCGGTAGGGTGAAATTTGCCTTCAGCTCAGTCCAAAGATCATCTTTCTGCATATCATTGACATAAGACACCTCAGGGTCTTCTTTCTTAGGCTTATACAATTGGTGGATGCTGATCGGGATCTTGTCCCTAACTAGAACCCTGCACCGAGTAGCAAATGCTTCCTTTGTCCGGATGGGTTCAATAGGTTGGCCGTCACGCGCGATTGCTGTGATCTCAAACCTTTCATCCGAGTGCAACTTTTTCTTCGGGCCTCGTCTCTTTACCGAAGTTGTGCTCGATCCGGAGGGCTAGAAAAAAGAAGAAAGACGAGAGTTAATTAATATATGTACATATACCAAAACAATGAATGCATCAATTAGCTAGTCAGCACATGCTTAACTAATATATATACCTGGCCAGACTCGGTTCGGTCACCGGAGCCGTCATCACGGTCTCCTTCTTGCACCCTCATTGGGTCACCGGAGCCATCATAATCATGTCTTTCCTCCTCCATTCTTTGATCACCGTAGCCTGCTTCGTCTTCACCCTGTTCTTCCAGACCATCATTGTCATTAAGATACGACAAGATATCACCTCCGGCTAAGATTATGTCCCCCAACACCTCTTCTGCTTCCTCGTCTCGTATGTGCTCCATTGTTTCTGCAAATATTACAACATGGCAATTATTACACAAACATGACAACAGGTGGACATATTAGTGGCAAACATAGACCGAGCTTATTTTGGGTTTGGGGTGGCCTCGGCAACGCTTCAAGGGTAGGGGAGCGGCGGGAGGGGTAGGAGACCGACATCGTTTTTTTCTAGGGTTTGGGTGTGCTCGAGAGTTTTGGTCGAGCAAGAGGGGGTGGCCTCGAGAGAGTTTGTCGGGTAGGAGCGCGGCGGGAGGGGGTAGGAGACCGACATCGTTTTTTTCTAGGGTTTGGGTGTCCTCGAGAGTTTTGGTACAAGTTATCACAGTCGAGAGGGGGTAATATCAACAACGACGACATATATACACAGGAAAATAATGTTATCAGGGAGGGGGTATATCGACCCCCCCACGTGTTGAAGTTATCGGGAGGGGGTTATATCGACAACGACGACATACGTACATGGGAAAATAATATTATCGGGGAGGGGGTTATATCGACCCCCCTCATGTTGAAGTTATCGGGAGGGGTATATCGACGACGACAAACCCGATAAAACATAAAAAGACGAAGAAGAAATAAAAAGAGGGGAAGAAGAAAGGAATAGAGGAGAAGATCGAATAAAAAAAGAAGAAAAAAAGAGGAGAAGAAGAAAAAAAATAGAAAAATTCCTTTTCTTCCTCTCCTCTTCTTCTCCTCTTCCTTTTCTTCCTCTCCTCTTCTTCTCCTTTTTCCTCTTCTTATTTTCCTTTTTCCTCTCCTGCCTTTTCTTCTTCTTCCTTCTTCCTAGCCAAATATATAAAACTTCTCTAAAAAGTAACTTTTGCATATATAAAACTTTTTCTTCTTCTTCCTTCTTCCTTCTCTTCCTTCTTCCTAAATATATAAAACTTTTCTAAAAATGAAACTAACCTAAAATGTACTAAATTAGAGAACATATATAGATAAAACTTTTCTAAAAATGTAACTTTTGCATATAAACTTTTTCTTCTTCTTCCTTCTTCCTTCTTCCTTCTCTTCCTTCTTCCTAAATATATAAAACTTTTCTAAATATATAAATCTAACTTTTGCATATATGAACATATATACACAGAGAGAACATACAAACATATATACATTTTTATAAAAAAGCAAAATACAAATCATCATATATATGAACAAAAAATCTGAAAAGAAGGCGTATATCATATATACACAATACATATACTCACATACACACACACACACACACACACACACACACATATATATATATATATATATATAATCTGAAAAAAACAAGCATATAATATATGAAAAAAACAAGGACAAGGGAGGGGCGCCGGCCGGACCAAGGTGAGGAGGGCCAGGGGCACGGGTTCGGCGGCGAGGACGGTGACGAGGCAGGGGGCGCATGCTCAGGGCAGGGGCGACGGCCAGCGAGGAAGGGGGTGGGGCAGGGCGACGATGTCGACGGGGGCGCGGGCCGGGGCGACGCGCGTCGGGGCAGGGCGGCGAGCAGCGACGACATCGGGCGAGGGCACGGGCGACGGCGTCGGGACATGGCTTGGCGGCGACGGCATCGGGCAAGGGCTTGGGCGACGGTGTCAGGGCAGGGCTCGGCGGCGACGGCGACGAGGAGCAGCGTGGGGCGTCGGAGCGAAGAACAAGTGAATTTTGGAGAAACTGCTAAGTGTTTGCTTATATAGAAAAGGCTTTGGTCCCGGTTCGTGGCATCAACCGGGACCAATGCCACCCTTTAGTCCCGGTTGGTGCCACCAACTGGGACCAAAGGTCTCTTTTCAGCAGCCCAAAGGGCGGGAAGCGGCGGCCTTTGGTCTCGGTTGGTAGCACCAACCGGGACTAAAGGGCGGGCATTGGTATCGGTTGGTGCCACGAACCAGTACCAATGCACCCCCTTTAGTCCCGGTTGGTGCTATCAACCGGGACCAAAGGCCCTTGTGCTGCCCGCGTCGCGGCCAAAGTTTAGTCCCACCTCGCTAGCTGAGAGAGCTCGAGAGTGGTTTATAAGCGCTGCTGCGCCCACCCTCTCGAGCTCCTCTCAATTGTAGGCTTTCGGGCCTAACCGTACACTGTGTGCCTGTGGGCCTACTGGGCCTCCTACGGGCCTGAATCCTGGCCCATGGTAGGGTTTGTAGTCGTATTCAGGCCGTGGGGGCCTAGTAGGTGGGACTTTTTTTTTATTTTTCTTTGTTGCTTTATTTATTTTATTTTGTTTCTGCTTACAACAAAATACTTATTGTTGCTATTTTTAGTTATTTTATTAAAGTTTATTTTTAATTATTTTTCTTTTAGGTCACAAAAATTATAAACTTTCTGTTAGTGTCATTAGTTTTCAAATTTGAATAGTTAAAATTACTGTGTTTAATATTACTGTGTTTAAAATTCAAAGTTTTTTTCCAGTTTTTTGTTTTGTTTTTTGCATTATTTTTTTTGTTTTTTGCTTTATTTTTTAATTCTTTTTGCTTTTAGGTCAGCAAAATTATAAACTTTCTGTTAGTGCCATTAGTTTTAGAAAACTTATTTTGTTTTTTTGTTTTCTTTGTTGCTTTATTTATTTTATTTTGTTTCTACTTACAACAAAATACTTATTTTTGCTATATTTTTATTTTATTAAATTTTATTTTTAATTATTTTTCTTTTAAGTCACAAAAATTATAAACTCTCTGTTAGTGCCATTAGTTTTCAAATTTGAATAGTTAAAATTTGAATTCTTTGAAATTTGTGTGAATCACAAGTTTGTGATTAACTTTACAAAAAAATGAGCATAGATGCGCCTATAGAGAAAATTCAACCTAAATTCATAATAAATTTCTATGAATTTCAGAGAAATTCAGTATGAATTTAGGTCAAATTCCCTTTGAGAGGAGCTTTGAGGGGATCTCAACAAGGCAGAGAGGGAGGGGCTTATAAACCGGTGTGAGCGCCCTTCGGTTGGCGAGGTGGGACTAAACTCTAAACGCAACGAGGACCAACCCTTTAGTCCCGGTTTGTGGCGCAAACCGGGACTAATGGTCATGTGCCAGGGGCAAGGCGCATTGGTCCCGGTTCGTGCGTGGAACCGGGACCAAAAGGTCTAGACGAACCGGGACCAATGGCCCACGTGGCTGCCCTCTTGAGTGTTCTTGGTGAGAACATAGTTGACAAGGAGCGAACCGGGATTAATGGTATTACGGGGGCCGAACCATAAGACATTAAAGCATTTCAAATGAACTCTGAAAAAGTTGAAAATTGGCATGGTATCATAATTTCACCCACATAGCATGTGCATGTACAAAACGGACAATGATATCATACTCGTCTGTTACGAAGTTGGCATGGTATCATCATAATAATTGCGGGAGAAAGTCTTCACTTTTTCTTCGCTTGTGTCATTTGCTTATTGCGCCGTAACTATGGATAATCTTCATTGTTTCTCATGATGCTTGGGTCAGCCTTGACTTTGAAGGGAGGAATTTCATGAAACTTTTCATAATCTTCAGACATGTCTGTCTTGCCCTCCACTCCCACGATGTCCCTTTTTCCCGAAAGAACTATGTGGCGCTTTGGCTCATCGTATGATGTATTCACTTCCTTATCTTATCTTTTTCTCGGTTTGGTAGACATGTCCTTCACATAGATAACGTGTGCCACATCATTGGCTAGGACGAATGATTCGTCAGTGTACCCAAGATTTTTCAGATCCACTGTTGTCATTCTGTATTGTGGGTCTACTTGTACCCCGCCTCATGACAGATTGACCCATTTGCTCTTAAACAAAGGGATCTTAAAATCATGTCCGTAGTCAAGTTCCCATATGTCCACTATGTAACCATAATATGTGTCCTTTCCCCTCTCGGTTGCTGCATCAAAGCGGACACCGCTGTTTTGGTTGGTGCTCTTTTGATCTTGTTCAATCGTGTAAAATGTATTCCCATTTATCTCGTATCCTTTGTAAATCAATACAGTCAAAGATGGTCCCCTGGACAACAAGTACAGGTCATCACAAACAATCTTGTCACCCCTGAGATGTGTTTCCAACCAACTGCTAAAAGTCCTGATGTGTTCACATGTAATCCAGTCGTCGCACTGCTCCGGATGTTTGGAGCGCAGACTGTTCTTGTGTTCATCGACATACGGGGTCACCAAGGTAGAGTTCTGTAAAACTGTGTAGTGTGCTTGAGACCAAGAATATCCGTCCCTGCATATATTGAGTCCCCTCCAAGCGTGCCTTTTCCAGTCAGTCTCCCCTCATACCGCGATTTAGGGAGACCTATCTTCTTAAGGCCAGGAATGAAGTCAACACAAAACCCAATGACACCCTTTGTTTGATGGCCCATGGAGATGCTTCCTTCTGGCCTAGCGCGGTTACGGACATATTTCTTTAGGACTCCCATGAACCTCTCAAAGGGGAACATATTGTGTAGAAATACGGGCCCCAGAATGACAATCTCGTCGACTAGATGAACTAGGACGTGCGTCATGATATTGAAGAAGGATGGTGGGAACACCAGATCGAAACTGACAAGATATTGCGCCACATCACTCCTTAGCCTTGGTACGATTTCTGGATCGATCATGTTTTGAGATATTGCATTGAGGAATGCACATAGCTTCACAACGGCTAATCAGACGTTTTCCGGTAGAAGCCCCCTCAATGCAACCAAAAGCAGTTGCGTCATAATCACGTGGCAATCATGAGACTTAAGGTTCTGGAACTTTTTCTCAGGCATATTTATTATTCCCTTTATATTCGACGAGAAGCCAGTCGGGACCTTCATACTGAGCAGGCATTCAAAGAAGATTTCTTTCTCTTCTTTCGTAAGAGCGTAGCTGGCAGGACCTTCATGCTGCTTCGGAGGCATGCCGTCTTTTTCGTGTAAGCGTTGCAGGTCCTCCCGTGACTCAGGTGTATCTTTTGTCTTCCTATACATGCCCAAGAAGCCTAGCAGGTTCACGCAAAGGTTCTTCGTCATGTGCATCACGTCATTTGAAGAGCGGACCTCTAGGTCTTTCCAGTAGGGTAGGTCCCAAAATATAGATTTCTTCTTCCACATGGGTGCGTGTCCCTCAGCGTCTTTCGGAACAGCTAGTCCGCCGGTACCCTTTCCAAAGATTACGTGTAAATCATTGACCATAGCAAGTACGTGATCACCGGTACGCATGGCGGGCTTCTTACGGTGATCTGCCTCGCCTTTGAAATGCTTGCCTTTCTTTCGACATTGATGGTTGGTCGGAAGAAATTGACAATGGCCCAGGTACACATTCTTCCTGCATTTGTCCAGGTATATACTTTCAGTGTCATCTAAACAGTGCGTGCATGCGTGGTATCCCTTGTTTGTCTGTCCTGAAAGATTACTGAGAGCGGACCAATTGTTGATGGTTACAAACGACAACACGTGTAGGTTAAATTCCTCCTGTTTGTGCTCATCCCACGTACGTACACCGTTTCCATTCCACAGCTGTAAAATTTCTTCAACTAATGGCCTTAGGTACACATCAATGTCGTTGCCAGGTTGCTTAGGGCCTTGGATGAGAACTGGCATCATAATGAACTTCCGCTTCATGCACATCCAAGGAGGAAGGTTATACATACTTAGAGTCACGGGCTAGGTACTGTGATTGCTTCTCTGCTCCCAGAAAGGATTAATGCTATCCGCGCTTAAACCAAACCATATGTTCCTTGGGTCACCTCCAAACTCAGTCCAGTACTTTCTCTCCATTTTTCTCCACTACGACCCGTCAGTGGGTGCTCTCAACTTCCCGTCTTTCTTATGGTCCTCACTGTGCCATCGCATCAACTTGGCATGCTCTTTGTTTCTGAACAGACGTTTCAACCGTGGTATTATAGGAGCATACCACATCACCTTCGCAGGAACCCTCTTCCTGGGGGGCTCGCCGTCAACATCACCAGGGTCATCTCGTCTGATCTTATACCGCAATGCACCGCATACCGGGCATGCGTTCAGATCCTTGTACGCACCGCGGTAGAGGATGCAGTCATTAGGGCATGCATGTATCTTCTGCACCTCCAATCCTAGAGGGCATACGACCTTCTTTGCTGCGTATGTACTGTCGGGCAATTCGTTATCCTTTGGAAGCTTCTTCTTCAATATTTTCAGTAGCTTCTCAAATCCTTTGTCAGGCACAGCATTCTCTGCCTTCCACTGCAGCAATTCCAGTACGGTACCAAGCTTTGTGTTGCCATCTTCGCAATTGGGGTACAACCCTTTTTTGTGATCCTCTAACATGCGATCGAACTTCAGCTTCTCCTTTTGACTTTCGCATTGCGTCCTTGCATCGACAATGACCCGGCGGAGATCATCATCATCGGGCACATCGTCTGGTTCCTCTTGATTTCAGCAGCTTCCCCCATTGCAGCATCATTGGGCACATCATCTGGTTCCTCTTGATCTTCAGCAGCTTCCCCCATTGCAGCATCACCGTATTCAGGGGGCGCATAGTTGTCATCGTCCTCTTCTTCTTCGCCGTCTTCCATCATAACCCCTATTTCTCCATGCCTCGTCCAAACATTATAGTGTGGCATGAAACCATTGTAAAGTAGGTCGGTGTGAAGGATTTTCCGGTCAGAGTAAGACTTCGTATTCCCACATTTAGGGCATGGACAACACATAAAACCATTCTGCTTGTTTGCCTCAGCCACTTCGAGAAAATCATGCACGCCCTTAATGTACTTGGAGGTGTGTCTGTCACCGTACATCCATTGCCGGTTCATCTGTGTGCATTATATATAATTAAGTGTGTCAAAAACCATTACAGAACATCATGAATAGATAATTAAGTGACCAAATTAATAGAAGTTCATCATCACATTAAAACCAAAGTACATACATAGTTCTCATCTAACAACATAAAGCTCTCCAGAGCATCTAAATTAATTAAACCATACATTGAAACTATGTAAAACATTTCAATGCGAAAACAAATGCGATCATAATCGCAACCAAGGTAACAATTGATCCAACGACATAATGATACCAAGCCTCGGTATGAATGGCATATTTTCTAATCTTTCTAATCTTCAAGCGCATTGCATCCATCTTGATCTTGTGATCATCGACGACAACCGCAACATGCAACTCCAATATCATCTTCTCATCCTCAATTTTTTTATTTTTTCTTTCAAGAAATTGTTTTCTTCTTCAACTAAATTTAACCTCTCGACAATAGGGTCGGTTGGAATTTCCGGTTCACATACCTCCTAGATAAATAAAATCTATGTCACGTTGGTTGGCATAATTTTCATAAACAATAAATGAAGCAATAGTTATAAAGATAATATATACCACATCCAAATCATAGACAGGACGAGGGCCGACGGAGGCGGATACCAAAACCATCGCACTATATAATAACAAGCAGTTAAATAGTAAGAAAATTAGACAAGTATCTATCTAAAGCAAGAATTTTTTCTTTCAGAAAGAAGATAAGAACAAGAGGCTCACCACGGTGGTGCTGGCGACGAGATCGGCGGGCGTGACGGGCCGCTAATATAAACCTAGACAAATCTCGGGAAAAATAGAGTTCGGAGGTCGTGCTTCGAGAGGAGAAAGCTTAACTAGTGTGGCTCGGGCATTTCTTCGGATACCTCATGTGCATAGGAGGTGAGCTAGAGCACCACGAAGCCCTCCCCTCCCCGGCCAGAGAAAAACAGAGCAGTGGAGTGCTCTGCTCGCGGGTGAGGGGTACATATAGGCACCTCAATGGTCCCGGTTCGTGGCACGAACCGGGACTAAAGGGCAGCCTGTTGTCCCGGTTCAAGCCACCAACCGGGACCAATGTTGGTGGGCCAGGAGCCAGGCCTATTGGTCCTAGTTCATCCCACCAATCGGGACCAAAAGGTCTAGACGAACCGGGACCAATGGCCCACGTGGCCTGGCCGGCCCCCTAGGCTCACGAACCGGGACCAATGCCCCCATGGTTCCCGGTTCTGGACTGAACCGGGACTAATGGGCTGACCCGGCCTGAACCAAAGCCCTCTTTTCTACTAGTGTATGGGTGTTAATCACATACAGATGTGAATATTGGTGTTAAATCACATGGTGATGTGAAATAGATTATTGACTCTAGTGCAAGTGGGAGACTGAAGGAAATATGCCCTAGAGGCAATAATAAAGTTATTATTTATTTCCTTATTTCATGATAAATGTTTATTATTCATGCTAGAATTGTATTAACCGGAAACATAATACATGTGTGAATACATAGACAAACATGGTGTCACTAGTATGCCTCTACTTGACTAGCTCGTTGATCAAAGATGGTTGAGATTCCTAACCATGGATATGAGTTATCATTTGATCAGTGGGATCACATCATTAGAAAAATGATGTGATTGACTTGACCCATTCCGTTAGCTTAGCACTTGATCATTTAGTATGTTGCTATTGCTTTCTTCATGACTTATACATGTTCCTATGACTATGAGATTATGTAACTCCCGCTTACTGGAGGAACACTTTGTGTGCTACCAAACATCACAACATAACCGGGTGATTATAAAGGTGCTCTACAGGTGTCTCCAAAGGTACTTGTTGAGTTGACATATTTTGAGATTAGGATTTGTCACTCCGATTGTCGGAGAGGTATCTCTGGGCCCTCTTGGTAATGCACATCACTATAAGCCTTGCAAGCAATGTAGCTAATGAGTTAGTTACGAGATGATGCATTACGTAACGAGTAAAGAGACTTACCGGTAACAAGATTGAACTAGGTATTGAGATACCGACGATCGAATCTCGGGAAAGTAACATACCGATGACAAAGGGAACAACGTATGTTGTTATGCGGTTTGACCGATAAAGATCTTCGTAGAATATGTAGGAGCCAATATGAGCATCCAGGTTCCGCTATTGGTTATTGACCGGAGACGTGTCTCGGTCATGTCTACATAGTTCTTGAACCCGTAGGGTCCGCACGCTTAAAGTTAGATGACGGTTATATTATGAGTTTATGTAGTTTGATGTACCGAAGGTAGTTCGGAGTCCCGTATGAGATCGGGGACATGATGAGGAGCCTCGAAATGGTCGAGACGTAAAGATCGATATATTGGACGACTATATTCGGACTTCGGAAAGGTTCCAAGTGATTCGGGTATTTTTCGGAGTACCGGAGAGTTACAGGAATTCTTGGGGGAGTATATGGGCCTTATTGGACCATACGGGAATAGAGGAGAGAGGCCAAAAGGAAGGAGGCCTGCGCCCCCCCTCTGGTCCGAATTGGACAAGGGGTGCAGCCGCCTTTTCCTTCTCCCTCTCCTCCTCTTTCCTTCTCTCCTACTCCAACAAGGAAAGGAGGAGTCCTACTCCCAGTGGGAGTAGGACTCCCCCCTTGGCGCGCCCTCCTCCTTGGCCGGCCGCCTCCCCCTTGCTCCTTTATATACGGAGGCAGGGACACCCCATAGACACAACAATTGATCATTGATCTCTTAGCCGTGTACGGCGCCCCCCTTCACCATAGTCCTTCTCGATAATATCGTAGTGGTGCTCATGCATTGTATTTTTGTTGTGTCTACGGGGTGCCCCTGCATTTCTCCGTTAAGCCTATTTCAGTATTTCGAAGAAAAGGAATATCAAACGGAGTCCAAACGGAATGAAACCTTCGGGAACGTGATTTTCTCGCCGAACCTGATCCAAAGAACTTGGAGTGCAAGTCAAGAAGCAACCGGAGCCTCCACGAGATAGGAGGGCCCCCCCCTATAGGGTGCGCCCCCCTGTCTCATGGGCCCCTCGGGTGGCCATCGACGTACTTCTTCTTCCTATATATACCTACGTACCCCGAAAACATCCAGGGGCACCACGAAACACAATTTCCACCATCGTAACCTTCTGTATCCGCGAGATCCCATCTTGGAGCCTTCGCCGGCACTCTGCCGGAGGGGGAATCAAGCACGGGGGGCCTCTACATCAACATCCTTGCCCCTCCAATGAGTTGTGAGTAGTTTACCACAGACCTACGGGTCCATAGTTATTAGCTAGATGGCTTCTTCTCTCTTTTCGGATCTCAATACAATGTTCTCCCCCTCTCTTGTGGAGATCTATTCGATGTAATCTCTTTTTGCGGTGTGTTTGTTGAGATCCGATGAATTGTGGGTTTACGATTAAGTTTATCTATGAATAATATTTGAATCTTCTCTGAATTCTTTTATGTATGATTGAGTTATCTTTGCAAGTCTCTTCGAATTATCGGTTTAGTTTGGCCTACTAGATTGATCTTTCTTGCCATGGGAGAAGTGCTTAGATTTGGGTTCAATCTTGCGGTGTTCTTACCTAGTGACAGAAGGGGTTGCAAGGCACATATTGTGTTGTTGCCATCGAGGATAACAAGATGGGGTTTATATCATATTGCATGAGTTTATCTATATAAACAAATTACTCAAAAATAAATAGAAGAAAATAAATACTATTCTGAAATAAATAGAAGAAGAAATAAAGCAGAAAAGGAATAACTATATAAAAAAATTACTCAAAAATAAATAGAAGAAAATAAATACTATTCAGAAATAAGTAGAAGAAAAAAATAAAGCAGAAAAGGAATAACTATATAAAAAATTACTGAAAAATAAATAGAAGAAAATAAATAATGCAGAAAAGAAAATAATTTATAAAAAACATGTTGGGGCGCTGCCCAGTGGGCCTGCCAGACCTTGGGTGTGCAAATACATGCCCAGTAGGGCCAGCAGGCTCACAGGGCAGCGCGCCCTAATTAGGCCCAGAAGCCTGCTATATAGAGGAGTTCGAAAGGGCAGCCACAGCTGGGTTTATAAACCAGTGCGGCTGCCCTTCGCTCGGCGAGGTGGGACTAAACGTAGCGCACTACGGGGTGGCAGCGCACATGCATTAGTACCGGTTGGAGCCTCCAACCGGTACTAATGTGTTGCCCTTTAGTACCGGTTGGAGCCACCAACCGGTACTAAAGGCCCACGTTTCCCGCCGCTTGGGCTGGCCAAAATTGGCCTTTAGTACCGGTTGGAGCCACCAACCGGTACTAAAGGCCCATCCTATATATATGGCACTTACGAAAATTCAGTTATCATCGCCAGTTCGTTCCACTTCTCGCGCGCGCGATTCTCGATCTTGACGACGCCGACGCCGCCGCGCCGCCGTGCCGTTGCCCTCGCCGCCCCCGCCGCCCGTTGTCGTCGTCGCCGCGCGCCCCCGCCGCCCGTCGTCGTCGCCGCCCCCGCCGCCCCTCGTCGTCGCCGCGTCCGTCTCGTCTCGCCATCCCCGGCCGCCGCCGGCCCGTCTCGTCGCCGTCCCTGGCTGCCGCCGCCCGTCTCGTCGCCGTCATCGGCCCCCGCCGCCCGTCGTCGCCGCCCGCCCGTACGCGCCCGGCCCGCTCCATACACACACACACGCACACTACACACACACACACACACATGTACACACACACACACACTACACACACAAACACACACACACTACACGTACACTACACATGTACGTACACACATATACACACACACTACACACACACACATTTTTTTTACTTATTTTCTGTTTAATTTCTAATGTTTAGATGAATTAGAACTATCTAGTTTATTTTTAGAATGTTAGAAATATTATCAGAGATGAATTAGAAATATGTTAATGTTTAGTTCAACTAGTTGAATTAATATAATAACTAGTTTATTTTTAGTAAATATAATGCTTAGTTGAACTAGTTGAATTAATATATAGAACTAGTTTATTTTTAGTAAATGTTTAGTTGAACTAGTTGAATTAATATATAGAACCAGTTTATTTTTAGTAAATGCTTAGTTGAACTTGTTGAATTAATATATAGAACTAGTTTATTTTTAGTAAGTAAATGCTTAGTTGAACTAGTTGAATTAATATATAGAACTACTTTATTTTAGTATATGCTTAGTTTGAACTAGTTGAATTAATATAACTAGTTTATTTTTAGTAAATGTTTAGTTGAACTAGTTGAATTAATATATAGAACTACTTTAATTATTTTAGTATATGCTTAGTTTGAACTAGTTGAATTAATATAACTAGTTTATTTTTAGTAAATGTTTAGTTGAACTAGTTGAATTAATATATATAGAGAACTAGTTTATTTTTAGTAAATGCTTTAAACTAATTGAATTAATATAACTAGTTTATTTTAGTAAATGCTTAGTTGAATTACTAGAAGTAGTTGAATTAATTGAATTAGTAAGTGATTAATGTTTCGCCTAATATGAACATAGGAAATGTCGTCTGACGACGGAAAAAATTTCAGTATGTGTGATTACTATGAAGACCAGCGCGGCCAGTGCGACAGAAATTTCCTTGGTGATGGTAGGTGATTCAGCATCAAGCTAGATGAGACTTTCGAATTCGATACAGTAAGTCACAACGATAAAGTCTGTTTTCGTAATTAAGCATGACTTATATATGCTTCATTTGCCTGACTTATAATTTTTAATTTTCACTATTCTACTAGCGCATCCCGTGCCATGCAAGATTTTTTGTCTTGGATAAGATAGGTTTCAAAGATATGGAAACTATGGAGGTAAAGAGAGCTTACCTGAAAATTGAGCATGATGGTTATACTTTCAACGTCAAAGTATACAATACACACACGTACACATATTTTGAATGCAAAACTTGGCAAGCACTATGCAAGGCTTATGCATTTGAGCGTGGTATGGTTATCACCTTTGATATTCGTCTGGAAGATGATATTGAAGGTAATAGAGACATATGGGCGATGTGCAGACGCCTCCAGTTCTACCATTATGTGAGTTCTTCTCAACTATATTTTTGTCTTTGATATTGCTTATTCAAAAATAACTGACAACTACTTTCTATTGGCAGCTTATCTCCATTCAACCAAACATGTCCAGCGCTTAGTAGACATGACCTACTACTGTCTCGGAGCTGAACTAAACTGCGAGGAGATAAGTCATTATGTTTCATGGCTTGAGGATCTTCATACTGTCAAGACAAATTTTCTTCCTACACTTAGAAATGTTAGTACTCAAAACGTGCGACCAATAGTGATGGTATTGAACTACGGTCACATCTATTTAGGAATGATGGTAAGATATTTACTATTTGTCCTCAGTGCATATTTTGCATACATATTTTTTTTTGCTAAACTTTCATTGCTAAGTATATTAATTAAGTACTATACAATGTTCTTCAACAGGGACTCCCAATGACAGTTGTGCCTCAGGGGATCGAGACTAAAGGTCAGATGTCAATTGTTAGCTTACGGCCAAGATATCCTGCATTGCACATGAATGCATTCAGAATTTCTAGAAGCGATGCATGCTTAATAGTTAAAGATTGGAGGAAAATTGTTAATGATCGCAGAGAAGTACTAGGGGGCAGCAATGAGAAGCGCAGCCCACGATTAGGAGACAGGTTCATCGGCATGCTCCAGTATGATCAATCAGGAGAGCTATACATGTTCTATGCTATTTTACCAGAGAGAGAGTAGCTAGCAGGAGTGATTTAGCTAGTTCTTCATGCCGCTCTTAATTAGTACTTGTCCTTTCATGTCCGTGTTCTTCGTTCTAAACTTAAGTGATTTGCTTTTGTGGTGTTATATATATATGAACGCTTATAATATCATGACAATCATGTTGAACTCGATCGATAATATTTTTGCTTCTGGTATACAAGTGAATGTTTCTTCTTTAAGCTAGTAGTGCTGGTGGTGATTAGATAGCTAGTTAATTATTATATCATTTAATGAAAGAAATCGCAGATTAGTTTCAGCTGGATGAATCCTACCTAGCTAAGTGATCAAGTATATGCCATATCCGTATATATTATATAGTTGATCAAGTATAATATGGATATGGCATATACTCTAGCTAGCTAGCTATATATAGAGATATCCAATAATGCATCCAGTCGAAACTAATTCGTGGTACTTTCACCTAATGATTTAACAACTCATTATAATGTAAAACAATCACTAAATTAAATTGAAAACACAAAATTAAAGAAAAATTAAAAAAACACCCAAACATTTAGTACCGGTTGGTGTTATCAACCGGTACTAATGCTCTCCACGCAAACGGGGCTGGCTCATGCCACGTGGTGGCACTTTAGCGCCGGTTCGTGACGAACCGGTACTAAAGGCCGGGGACCTTTAGTCCCCACTCTTTAGTGCCGGTTCGCCAACCGGCACTAAAGGCCGTCACGAACCGGCACTAAAGCCCGGTTCTGCACTAGTGAGATGGCTTCTTCTCTCTTTTTGGATCTCAATAAAATGTTCTCCCCCTCTCTTGTGGAGATCTATTCGATGTAATCTCTTTTTGCGGTGTGTTTGTCGAGATCCGATGAATTGCGGGTTTATGATTAAGTTTATCTATGAATAATATTTGAATCTTCTTTGAATTCTTTTATGTATGATTGAGTTATCTTTGCAAGTCTCTTTGAATTATCAGTTTAGTTTGGCATACTAGATTGATCTTTCTTGCCATGGGAGAAGTGCTTAGCTTTGGGTTCAATCTTGCGGTGTCCTTACCCAGTGACAAAAGGGGTTGCAAGGCACGTATTGTGTTGTTGCCATCGAGGATAACAAGATGGGGTTTATATCATATTGCATGAGTTTATCCCTCTACATCATGTCATCTTGCTTAAAGCGTTACTCTGTTCTTATGAACTTAATACTCTAGATGCATGCTGGATAGCGGTCGATGTGTGGAGTAATAGTAGTAGATACAGGCAGGAGTCGGTCTACTTGTTATGGACGTGATGCCTATATACATGTTCATGCCTAGATAATCTCATAACTATGCGCTTTTCTATCAATTGCTCGACAGTAATTTGTTCACCAACCGTAATACTTATGCTATCTCGAGAGAAGCCTCTAGTGAAACCTATGGCCCCCGGGTCTATCGCTTATCATATTTGCTTTCAATCTACTTTTATTTGCATCTTTACTTTTTGCATTTATACCAAAAATACTAAAAATATTATTTACTATCTTTATTAGATCTAACTTTCGCAAGTGGCCGTGAAGGGATTGACAACCCCTTTATTGCGTTGGTTGTGAGTTCTCAGTTTGTTTGTGTAGGTGCGTGGGACTTTTGAGGAGCCTCCTACTGGATTGATACCTTGGTTCTCAAAACTGAGGGAAATACTTACGCTACACTTTGCTGCATCACCCTCTCCTCTTCGAGGAAAACCAACGCAAGCTCAAGACGTAGCACACCACGGTTTCCATTATTAATTAGAATGTCTATACTTTAGCACTGGTTTATTCATACTAATAAATATTTTGTTATTACTATTGAATAATTTTTTTACTAATGCAATTATGTGGTCAATATCGTTAAGTACAATGGTAGTCATTAATAATGTTAATATGGCACCAATAGAAAGATCTCACACAAAAGATTTAGTGACACTGACCAACACAGAAGTAATGTTTAGTGTAAATAGCTATAATATAATTAAAAAGTCATATGTAGTCCAAATTCAAATGTGTATAATGATTTATTTGAAACATGATCTGGAATTGGTAACTCAAGTGTCCTGCTATTTGTTGACCATCATGTGTCTTTCAAAAAAATAACTTCTGATGGAATTTTCATATGTACTTTTCCTCCATGGGAGCAATGATATAGGAGTCACAATCTAAGTTAGATTTATCCATATTTTAAGCATACTGGTAACATCCGTAAACTGAAAGCACTAAGCCAAGCTAAATTTGAAGAAGATTCATATTACAGGTATCACCAGTAAGTGCCAACGGAATAGGCAATGATAAAGCATGCACAATATGACATATTGCATGACATTCACTTAAAAATACATTTCATATCTCACATATGTAATTATCATCTCCAATTTACAATTTTATAATTCTAATAATTGCTAATGGTTCAAGGGAAAATAATCTGAATTAATGACAAATATAATGAAGGAAAAACTGACCATCATCACACAAATGATTCCACCCTTAACCGTGATTAAAAACTACAAGCAAACCTACCATCGGATTGTTTTTGGTCAACTCACAGAATCAGAGCGACCAACTCCATGATTGACAATTTTCTGCGTCGTCTTTAACATTTTGGGTATAGAAGTTTCTACTTGCCTCGCAGGAAATAGGTATTTTCACTCATCCTCAACCTTCTCATCGAAATCCCGCAACATCTCCCTGATGTGTTTTATCCTCATTTCATGTCATCCCCCATAACATCGGCTTTCATGTTCCTCATGCATCAATGTAAGTACAATGCTCATCTCAACATCATGCATGACGTCTTAGTTTGTGTTTCTATGACCTTTGTCGTGATTAGTCTTGCATTTATGCTCCAACATGAATCCCCTCTTGATCAAGTGCGTCTAGATTTGTGTAGTGTTAATGAAGCTTATGAAATTCCCACAACCAAAATAGGGGCTAGATAATTAATCTCTTAACTTTTGGATCTACCATGTTCAGTTTTCCCCAAGAAATAGGGGTGAGATAATTAACCGTGAATAAATGTGAAATGCTTGAAATGTGATGCACCTGCGCATGCTTGATGTGTACATATATCATAGTCCTTCTTTGCTTTCTCATAGGGTTCACGCATGCGCACACACACAAGAGATTTTTATTGACTTGCAACCCACTAAAGGACCAATAAGTCCAACAGTAACACCAAATGTTAGACCGATTCTACTCAAGACGCTTCCTCTAGAGGAAGTTAGTGTTTATCATCTATCCCGTTTTAGTGATCTTTTCTTGTGGAGGTGAACGGTCAAGTTATTACAGCTTCAAAAAGCATGCCTCAAACTTTGGTCAGTCTCACGTGACTCAAACTATGTAGGAGGTCCTAATTTTCGAGAGGAATATTTTCGCAAAAAGGTTTACAAAATTTAAGATTAATAAGCCCATCAAATGCTCAAAAAGAACTCAATGCTTCAATGCTTGGCACTTCCCAAATCTTTCCACTCTCTTCTTCTTTTCATGGACCTTTAGCTTGAGGAGGCAGAATGTCTTACTTGAGTGCAATGGAGGAAATATTGAAGAGCTAGACTTAGATGTGTAGCAGTGTAGGTGGACCTATATAGATAGTCGTCCCTAAAAAAACTAGCAATTTGTTGTGCAATCATTGTTGTAGTTTATTTTTGGCAGCTTATGCAATGTACATAAACTTTGAATTTTTTATTTTGCTTTACTTATCTTAATGGAAATGCCAAACGACCGCTAACTATTATCGCAACTATAAATGCTTTTAACCCAGTGGTAATAAACACAACACAAACACCATAAGTTATCCGCACTTTGTTGAAGTGAAACAAACCTTTTGTAACACAACGTCAATGGCATAAAACTCCCAGCAATTGCATTTCAGCGCAACTTTACTGTTCCCATCTTTAGAAAAGTTTATGGTTCCATATGTTCAGCACGCGGCAGAGTAGTTTTACCATTGATAGAAACCATACAAAGTAAACAAAGAAACTAAATGTTCCTTCTACAGACAAATATCATCAATTTTGACAATACAAGGTCACTTTAGAATCGACAAACAACACATATGTGGTGTTGTGAGACCAGAAACATCACATGTGCAAAGCATTGGAAAGTGACTCAAGAACTCTGGGCCATCATCTAGTCTATCTTGCCCTTGAGAAATGTTCTTGTGCTTTGATGGGCATTCTACAAACAAAAAGGATATAAGATGCCAAGGAACTAGATCAATAGTCAGTTGACAGGAGTGGAAAATATTTTTTTTAGAAAGATAGGCCTGCCATTAAATTAATAACGCCCTGAGAAACAGGAAAATGACATATACACCGTACATTACGCTGCATGATCAAATTATAAGACGCTTGACAAAACAAGCAAGAAAATAAATAAATAAGAAGTGTAGCTTGATCATCAAGGTCCTCATCCACCAAGTCGACACTAATGAAGCAAAAATGAGTGATGTACAGGAAGTCAGCAGAGCAAAGGGGGGGAGCACGCCGTCATCCACCAAGTTGACAAAACTGCAATTTAGGTATTATTTTGCTTGTTGTGTGAACCTAATGTGTATTTGCTATGGTGTGAACTGCATTTTAGATGCTATTTCAATTACCTATGTGCTATGTTTACTATTTTCCTTTGCATATTATTCAAAAATAGTCAAATTCTGGCCAAATTTAGAAAACGCTTAAGCACCCGTTGCTCTAAGCCACCCTTCCGCTTCGCTTACACTTTCCGCTTTTTTGAACATTGTCACACACACAAAACAAAATTTTGCAAATATTTTTAGCCATATTGCTACTCATGTGGGTATACAAATCAAATCATCAATGTGTTTTAAAATTCAGTTTTTCCACTTTGTTGATGGAAGCAAAATAACCTCCTGTCAGGTCATATGAGCCAATTTGTTGATGATTTACTGATTTTCCGAAGTCGGCCACTTTTTGCAAAGTTGACTAACCTATATAGAATTTTAAAACTTGTTATGGGAACTTTCCCTTCCCCCTTGTTACGGTAGCAATGAGAAGCAGATAATCAACCAGAGTACCATGTGTATGAAATACCCCCTCCATTCCATAATGTAGTGCACCCACGCTTTCCGAGATTCAACTTTGACCATAAATTAGACCAATAATACATAAATCATTATACTGAAAATTTAGACCTTTAAAAACTTCATTCGAATACGAATTCAAAGGTATATGTCATGCTAAAAATACAGAAAATGTTTTCTAGTGCAATATTCTCATAGTGTGTGCTCTAGTAAAAATACAAAAACTGTTTTCTAAACCATACATAACTATACAATTGCATTATGCTTGTGCATTGTAGAACAATCTAGCGAGATATTATTTCATAGTAAAGTACATGTAGAAACATATATTACATTATATGTGATTTTTCCATCTTTTATGTTTGATTTAAATTTATAGAAAATTCACTTTATCATAATGTCAAAAACTAAAAAGCACCACGGTTTCCATGATCAAAATGTCTATACTTTAACATTTGTTTATTCGTACTAATAAGTATTTTTTTATTACCATTGAATAAGAATACTTTTACTAATGCAATTATGCGTTCAATATTGTTAAGTACAATGGTAGTCACTAATAATGTATAATACGGAACAAATACAAAGATCTCACTAAAATTTAGTGACAGTAAACAATACAATAGTAAAAATGTTTAGTGTAAATAGGTGTAACTTAAAAGTTCATGTGTAGTCAAATTTCAAATGTGTATAAGGATTTATCTGAAACATGATTTGGAATAAGTAACCCCAAAATCCTGCAATTTGTCGTTCATAATGTGTTTTATAAACAAATGACTTCTCATGGAATTGTCATATGTATTTTTCTCCTGCGGAAGCAATGATATAGAAGCCATGATTTTTGTTAGATTTATCAATCTTGAAGCACACAAATAATGTTTGTAAACTAAAAGCACTTAGCCAAGATAAACTTAACATCCTAAAAAAACTAAATTTGACGAAGATGCACATTAGAGGTATCACCTGTAAGTGCCAATAAAATAGGCAATGAGAAAACATGCGTAATAAGACATATTGCATGCTATTCAGTTAAAAATATATTTCATATCTCACATATATGAAAGATGACATGATAATCATATATAACTACAAAAAACAATCCAATGGTAGGTGTGCAATAACACATATGATTTCACCCTTAATCATGATTAGAAACTACAAACAAACCTACCATTGGATTGTTTTTTTGTCAAACCACCGAATCAGAGCGACCAGATCCATGGTTGACAATTTTTTGTGTCATTTCTAACATTTTGGGTATAGAAGTTCTACTCGCCTTGCAACAAATAAATAATTTCGCTCATCCTCAAAGTTCTCATCGGAATCCGGCAACATGCAACATTATGTGTTTATCCTCATTTGGCGTCATCTCCCATAACATGGGCTTGTGTTTTATGGGCATCATGCATCGATGTAAATAAAGTGCTCGTATCAACATCATGCATGCCATTGTCCTACTCCGCGCATGTGTGACCTTGGTCGTGGTTAGTCTTGCATTTGTACTCCAACATGAATTCCTTCTTGATCAAGTGTGTGTAGATTTGTGTAGCGTCAACGAAGCTTATGAAATTCCCACAACCAAATTAGGTCCTAGATAATTATTCTCTTAACTTTTAGGTCTAGTATGTTCGGTTTTCCCCGGGGTTGAGATAATTAATCGTGAATAAATGTGAAATGCTTGAAATGTGATGCGTGTGCGGGTACTTGAGGTGTACATGTAACATAGTGCTTTACTTTTCTCATTTATGATTCACATGCATGTGGAGAGAGAGAGAGAGAGAGAGAGAGAGATTGAGAGAGAGAGAGAGAGAGAAGATTTCTTGACTTACAGCCCACTAAAGGCCCAATAAGTCCAACACTAACACCAAATGTTAGACCCACTCTACTCAAGCCGCCTCCTCTAGAGGAAGTTATGTGTTTATCATCTATCCCATTTTAGTGATTCTTTTCTTGTGGAGGTGAATGCTTAAGTTCTCACAGCTTCAAGATGAATCCCTCAAACTTTGGTCAGTCTCACGTGACTCAAACTTTGTAGGAGGTCCTAATTTTCAAGAGGAAATTTATGCAAAGAGGTTTTACAAAATTTAAGAGTACTAAGCTCGTCAAATGCTCAAAGAAAAATCAATGCTTCAATGCTTAGAACTTCCCAAATCTTGCCACTCTCTTCTGCCTTTCATGGACCTTTTGCTTGAGGAGGCGCAATGTATCACTTCAGTGCAATGGAGGAAATATCGAAGAGCTAGGCTTATCTGTGTAGCAGTGTAGGTGGACCTATATAGATAATCGTCCCTAAAAAAACTAGCCATTTGTTGTGCAATCATTGTTGTAATTTATTTTTGGCAGCTTATGCAATTTACATAAACTTCGTATTAATTTTGCTATACGTATCGCAATGCCAAACACCCGCCAACTATTATCGACACTATAGATGCTTTTAACCCAGTGGCAATGAACACAACAAAAACACGATAAGTTATCCACACTTTGTTGAAGTGCAACAAACCTTTTGTAAACACAGTGTCAATGGCATAACATTCCCCACAGTTGCATTTCAACGTAACTTTATTGTTCCTGGCCTTAGAAAAGTTTATGGTTCCATATGTTCAACATGCGGCAAAGTAGTTTTACCATTAATAGAAACCATAGAAAGTAAACAAAGAAAATAAATGTTCCTTCTACAGACAAATATCATCCATTTTGACAGTACAAGGTTACTTCATAATCGACAAACAACACATATGTGGCGCTGTGAGACCAGAAACATCACATGTGCAAAGCATTGGAAAGCAACTTAAGAACTCTGGGCTATCATCTAGTCTATCTTGCCCTTGAGAAATGTTCTTGTGCTTTGATGGGCGTTCTACAAACAAAAAGGATATAAGTTGCCAAGGAACTAGATCAATCACTACAAGAAATATGTCAACTTGTGACCACCACTATTGGTCACTGAAAGGTCATGGTTTTTCATTTGCGACCTTTTTGTGACAAAAAACAGAAGGTCAAAAGCTGGCGGTCATAAACTGACTATAGCGACCTACTGTGGCGTTTTGGTCACTAGCAACCTCCCCAGGCCACGTAGGCATCCAGCATGGCAAGCTGATGTGGCACAAGATTCAGCCCGATCCAATTCGGTGTTTATATGGGCCGAGCCCATTAATTCGGCCTTTTTTATATTTATTTTTCCTATTAATTTTTGCTACCTACATGGGCTGGCCCAGCTATAATTCGGCCTATAATTCGGCCTTTTTATTTTTGGGTTGTGGCCCGTTTTTTCTTTTTTCAAATGGGTCCCAATTGTCAAGTTCTGATATGTGGGTCCCAAATTTCTGATTCTGGTTTGTGGGTCCTTGCTGTCATGGTCATGTTCCTCAGATTTCAATATGCCAATAATTAAACAACCATTATTTAAATCAAAATAGATTGACAACAAGTGTAATACTTCAAATAACAAGAAGCAACAATCTGTTACATCAACACACATACAACATTTCATTCAAAAACAGAGAGAAGATACATGAAATTCTGGAGTTCACAATGCCCAAATAACCTAGCTATTATTACATAACTTGCTATACAAAAATGTCTTGGCGCTTCTTTGAACATCTTCTTTCGTCTTGAATTTAGGCAAAATATCTGTCAACAAGAAAACACAACAGCGAGGATATAGTGAATAACAACAGCAGCAAGTGATGGGGTGCTATTTAGTAAGATTAAGTCCGGAAAGAAACATGCATGAAAATTAAGAAGTGCTATTCAGTATGAATGCCATGAAGTTTTCGTGCACGTCATGCCAAGTCAGCCAACACGTAGCATGCATGTGAGCCATAAAACATGATCACAGTTCAGCACCTACAACAACCTGACACAATAGATAAAGCCATGAAGTGATAATAACAGTGTGTGATGAGAAACTGACCACTCTTTTTAATTACTATGAGCAACAAAACATCTAGTTTCAGATACTCAACGGATTCATTCATATACTTATTATATGCTGACATGGATTGTAGAGGTTAACAACAAAACTGGAAC
The DNA here is from genome assembly GCF_018294505.1 of Triticum aestivum. Taxonomy (NCBI): domain Eukaryota; kingdom Viridiplantae; phylum Streptophyta; class Magnoliopsida; order Poales; family Poaceae; genus Triticum; species Triticum aestivum. The sequence continues at coordinate 713,889,230 of NC_057813.1, read as the reverse complement.
TGGAACTTGTCATAAGCTAACAAAAAAACACATTCAAAACTATCTGTATAAAACATTTATGCATGGATACATTCAAGAACTAGAAAAGTTCAAATAGGTTTATAAATGCACAAATAACTTGAGGAAAAGTAGCCAACTACAGGTCTGAATTTGTATTGGCGATCAACATGTTTATAAATGCACAAATAGGTTTATAAGATATGAGCTGCTTACTTTACTTACTATGATCGTATGATGTGTTCTGAATCTGTATTGGTGATCAGCAGGTACAAGTCATCAAGGCTGCAGCAGTTGAGTTTGATTGTTTAGGCAAGATGGCATCTTGTATAAATTATTACGACATAGTTGCAACTGTTGCTGCAGTCCAACAAAAGATACTAGTGCTTCATACTAGCAAGTATACCAAAATATGCGAAACAGATCATGTCAGTGCATAGAATTTTAGTTGTATCTTGTGAAAGAAAAAGGGCCAGAATTGTGGCAGATTCAAGGAGGAAACATGGTGCATTGGAACCAAAACTTTGCATAAAATTCGATCCATATTTTAGTAGCAAAACAAGCAGCAGCAGCAGCATCATGACAGACAGACAGACATGGGATATCATATCAGTCTTGAAGACATAGCACCAAGAGCATTTCAGATTACCACATGGATCGAACGAACGAAATGAACCATGAATGAATCACCTTTTTTTGAGGGGTATCAATGAATCGTTGGAGTTGGGCCGCCTCGTCATGTGCCTGTCACAAGACAAAAAATGGAACCACCTTAAATCGCTATACATTTGCTTTTCTTGCTCAAACATGAACAAACAAAAAAATGTTTGGCTGAAACAGAGTAATCAGCTATATGTTTCTTTCCGCTCCTAAATTGCATAAGGAAATCTTCATCTAATATTTTACTCTATGCTTACTAGCTACAACCTGTTGGATAGAAAAACACATTCCACCATATGATTGTAGCTTGTCTAAATAACCTCAAAGTAGAAAATGCACCCTCGACACTTGTGGTACAAAATGTAAAACCAATGGTTTTGCCCTTAACCATTACTGTCTCTAAACAACACTTTTTATTTAGTACAAAATCCGTGACCTAATTAGAACTTGTTCCAATTAGTTAACATGAAAGAATCTACACTGAAAATGCATAATCAAAGAGCTGGACTTCAGTATAGCAAGATTAAATTCCCAGTGGGGAGAGGATGGGCAGCTGCTCTTGTTGCTGACATGCTAACTCGCCTGAATTGGAAAGACCGATGTTAGTCGAAGCTCTAGCTCGCCTGAATGTAGCCAAATGGTTGTCATTTAGTAGTATTAGTTAATTATTATCCGGCTAGACCTATCGAGATATCGAGGTTAGGATTAATCTCCAAATGACTAGCCCTCAATTGTACGCAATGGTGCATTCAACTTTGCAGTGCCACACTATTACCAAAGGCATTTGACGAAAGGTTGCACCAAAACAGTGGTTAATTAGTGACACATTTATGCGATGGTGCGCTTAGCATTGTAGCACTAAGAGGGAAACTAGTGTTCACTTGCACGACGGGATCACAAGCGAATAAGTCGATTGGTGTGTTTTAACAAGTGCACGCACAACGGAGAACACCAGCACTCTAGAAGGTCAGGTGTTCAGTCCACACGGATATGCAGACAGACAGTAAGTCAGTAAGTACTACTACTGCAGAAAATATGCCCTCGCTAAGCTGAGATCTCAATCAACAGAGGCAAGAAGTCGACCAAACCAAACCAACCAGGGCGTTGTTCTTGACGCTGAGCATGAGAATGGAGAGGGGCCCCATGCTGAACTCCTCCTCCTCCTCCTTCCCCTGCTGCCAACAAAACAAAGACAGAAAAAACGACCGTGTCAATAAGCTGCTGTGGCGGATGAGAACACCATCGAGGGAGAAGAGAGGCGGCGAAAATGGCGAGAGAGCAGAGGAGGCGGCGGTGCCTACCCCTGCGCTGCGCTGCGCTGGATTTGGTCAGTGAGGAGAAGATGGGCGAGCAGCATCTCGTCGTCGCTGAACCGCGTCGTCCCCCAACCCCGAGCGAGAAGACTCCTCCTCTCCCGGCGCTGTCGGCATCCAAGTTGACGCAAGCGAGCAGCCAGTCGGACATCCCACGAGCAGGAGCGCGCGCCGTTGACGTTGTCGAAGCACCGGCGCCAGCACCGTTGGGGTCAGCCTCGCGGATCCGCGGGATCCGACGCGCCGACAGCGGATGTGCCGCTCCCTGCAGGCCACCGACGCAGATAGATGGATCCCGCGAGGAGATGGGAAACCAGCGCCACGTCGGCTCATGCCGTATCTTGAACACGAGGGCTTGGGGGGGGGGGAGGAGGCAGGCCCGGCAGTGGAGCAGCGCCACGTCCATCCTCATGTCGATCTGCGCTGGCGCCATGGCTTCCTCCTCCGCCGCCATGGCTCGATCTGCTCGTCGAGGCCGCCACGTGGATTCCCCATCCTCTCCTCCGCCCACCAAGCACGCAGCAACCCATGCCCCCGCATGTCTCCGTTCCCCCGTCCGCTAGGGCCACGAACCCTGGCACCGTCGAGATCCAGAGGGAGGGAGTGAGGTTGGGGGGGAGGGAGAGGGTGAGAGCGCTAGGGTTCGCTACGCAGGGAGAGAGTGGAGTGGTGTGCGGTGGGTGGGTGAGACCATGAGAGGGTGAGGTGCGGGCCGTTGGATCCAGGAGGATCCGACGGTGGTTTATCCATGATCCGCGTGAGAGGCCTTTGGACCAATCAGAATGTAGTATACATGTATGATATTTTGACCATTTAAATTGGTCATAATTGACTAAAAGTAAGTTGCTAAATCATGTTAGCTATTTTATTATGACCTGAAAATATGAAGAAAAAAACTTCTCATTGTGTCAGCAAATTTGACTATAGTTTTCAGGAATAATCACAAATTGAAATAAGACAAATATTTTTTAAAAGAGTTATGAGAAATTAGTTCTCTTAAATCATTTTTTCATTTTTCGAGTGTCCAAAATGAGTTTTTTTTGAAGGACCTATAATATATTTGTTGCAAAATTGGACCAAATTTTTTTTCTAAAATACTAGGCCATATTTAATGCACATTTGACCAAATGGTTGGGTGTAAAAAGTTTTGATCCACCTCTCATGAAAAAGACAAATTTTCGCCGATTCAGTTGGAAGCGGGTCAAATTTGAACTGTAGCTGCCTGATTTTTTTTCAAAACTATCATGTTTTTTGTAGCAATTTCGGAAACTATAGGACGTAATGCAAAAAAACCAAAACTAGTAGCCCGTCGGCCATTCTTTGGCCGTAGTAGTACTTTTCGGCCACAGCTAGGCCGAAATAGTACTTTTCGGCCACAGCTAGGCCGAAATAGTACTTTTCAGCCACAGCTAGGACCACCGATATGTTAGTTTCAGACTCCTCATAGGTCCTTTCAGGCCACCCAGACCTACGTAGTTGGTGAGCCAACTCATTCATTATGGTGTCACTACCGGTGAGTTCGTCCCATGGAACTATCCTATTGTCCATCCTGAAATCGGTAGCTAGACTCAGCAGAGTGCTGCTCATCTCAGGGTGAAAAGTACGATCGAATGGATAATGGGACATCTCGACTACACTACACTGGAATGCTTATCCACCTCCGCTTGAAGGGGGTTTTATAGATACAGAGGAGAAAATGGCGGGAAAGAATAACTGCGGTATGGCGGGAAAGGGTTGGCGGGAAGGGATTGGCGGGCAAATAAGGCGGGAAGGGATTGGCGGGAAAATAAGGCGGGAACGGATTGGCGGGAAAATAAGGCGGGAAGGGGTTGGCGGGAAACGGGTGGCGGGAAGGGGTGGGCGGGAAACGGGTGGCAACAAAATACAATTCAGCATGAGCCATGCAACTTCGGCCTAGGGATGACCAAAAAGTGACCTTTCGGCCTAGACTTGACCAAAAAGTCTATTTCGGTCTAAGTGTGGCCGAAAAGTACTACTTTGGCCTAGCTCTGGCCAAAAAGTACTACTTCGGCCTAGCTCTGGCCGAAAAGTACTGCTTCGGCCTAGCTGTGGCCGAAAAGTACTATTTCGGCCTAGCTGTGGCCGAAAAGTACTACTTCGGCCAAAGAATGGCCGACGGGCTACTAGTTTTGATTTTTTTGCATTACGTCCTATAGTTTCCGAAATTGCTACAAAAAACATGATAGTTTTGAAAAAAAATCTAGCTGCCTTATAGTTTGCTCTTTATTTTTTCCAAAAATCATTTATAGGTACATAAGTATCTATTTAATAAGAGAAACACCAAAAAAATTCCAAGATTCAACCACTAGCTAGGAACGGTCATTCCCGCCGTTTTGACCGCATTTTGAAACGGGCATAAAAAATTCAAAAGAAATCTAAAAATTGGGAAACTTTCGCATTGTGTCATTATATGTGGCCAAGTTTCCAGGAAAAATAATAAACTTGTAATATGGTAATTATTTTAGAAAAGTGTTCTCAGAAACGAGCTATCACGTGTGGAGATCAATGGCTTTCAAGCAAAATGATCAATCTTATGGCCACATTCATGACATAGTTTGTTCAAATGATCTCATATTATGCACAAGGGTGCATATTGGAATGGCAAACAATGTTTCCTAAGAAAGTTTTCATTTTCTTTGGACGAAAAAACCGTTTTCCATTTTTCGAGTGCCCCAAATGAGGTTTTTTTTGTGAAGGACCTACCAAATAATTGTTGCAAAATTGGACCAAATCATTTTTCTAAAATACTAGGCCATATTTAATGCATAATTGACCAAATGGTTGGGTGTAAAAAGTTTTGATCCACCTCTGGTGAAAAAGACGAATTCCCGTCGATTCAGTTGGAAATGGGTCAAATTTGAACTGCAGCTGCCTCATAGTTTGCTATTTATTTTTTCCAAAAATCATTTCTAGGTACATAAGTATCTATTTAATCAGAGAAACATCAAATTTTTTCCAAGATTCAACCACTAGCTAGGAACGGTCAAGCCCGCCGTTTTGACCGCATTTTGAAACGGGCATAAAAAATTCAAAAAAAAAATCCAAAAATTGGAAAACCTTTGCATTGTGTCATTATATGTGACCAAGTTTCCAGGAAAAATAATAAACTTGTAATACGACAATTATTTTAAAAAAGTGTTCTCAGAAACGAGCTATCATGCATGAAGATTCATGGCTTTCAAGCCAAATGATCAATCTTATGGTCACATTCATGGCATAGTTTATTCAAATGATCTCATATTGTGCACAAGGGTGCATCTTGGAATTCCAAACAATGTTTCCTAAGGAAGTTTTCACTTTCATTGCACAAAAGAGCCATTTTCCATTTTTCAAGTGCCCCAAATGAGGTTTTTTTTGTGAAGGACCTACCAAATAATTGTTGCATGGACCAAATCATTTTTCTAAAATACTAGGCCATATTTAATGCATAATTGACCAAATGGTTGGGTGTAAAAAGTTTTGATCCACCTCTGGTGAAAAAGACAAATTCCCGCCGATTCAGCTAGAAATGGGTCAAATTTGAACTGTAGCTACCTCATAGTTTGCTATTTATTTTTTCCAAAAATAATTTCTATGTACATAAGTATCTATTTAATCAGAGAAACATCAAAAGTTTTCCAAGATTCAACCACTAGCTAGGAACGGCCAAGCCCGCCATTTTGAATGCATTTTGAAACGGGCATAAAAAATTCAAAAATAATCCAAAAATTGGAAAACCTTCGCATTGTGTCATTATATGTGACCAAGTTTCCAGGAAAAATAATAAACTTGTAATGCGTAAATTATTTTAAAAAAGTGCCTGAAATGAGTTTTTTTATGAAGGACCTACCATATATTTGTTGCAAATTTGGAACAAATCAATTTTATAAAATACTAGGCCATATTTAATGCACAGTTGACAAAATGGTTGGGTGTCAAAAGTTTTGATCCACCTCTGGTGAAAAAGACAGATTCCCGCCGATTCAGCTGGAAGCGGGTCAAATTTGAACTGCAGCTGCCTCATAGTTTGCTATTTATTTTTTTCCAAAAATCATTTCTAGTTACATAAGTACCTATTTAATCATAAATACATGGTTTGGTGGCGATACGTCGAGGTTTGGACGATGGCCGAGGGCCCCAACTCTAGAGCGCGTAAACTCGCATGCCCGCCGCGTGGTCATCGAGTGACCGTGGCGATGCCATGTGTTCTGGGCTTCCTAGGTATGTCTAGTGGGTTGGGCACTCCCCAGGTAGGTGCTAGGAAGAAAATCACAACATAAGATTCTCATGAGGAGACCGATCGATGCTCAAACATGAATAAGCAGCCAAGTGTTTGATTAGCGGTACGGGAAATGCACATGGCTAATGGGTGTGAGTTTTGGCTGAGGATGATCAATTACTAAGAAGACCGTCTTCACAAATTTTCAGCTCAAAAGGAGGAGCCTAGGTGGTACTTGCTTTGCAAAGTACCACACTGGACATAAATACGAATGTTGAAGCCGGGCTCAAAATAATGAATGGATTGAGCTGACATTTGGTGGAGGATGGTTATTTGGGTAGAGGAAAGCACTATAGAAAATGGATACCATTTGGACATGCCAAAGTGGTACTTCCTTCACAAAGTGTTTTTCTGAACAGAATAGGAAAATGAATATTTTTGAATTATTTTTGAACTACGCAAGCACAAGGAAGGTTTTTTACATATTTGACGAAGATATGACCCAAAGAATTTATAAGATTTTTTTGGGAATTTTGGGAATGACAGAAATATAGGTTGCTTCACAACCTAGGGCAAAAACTGCCACATGGACATGACACATAGGCAAAACTGATGAGGTGGCGCCTAGTCATAGCAACCCACCACAATTTACAAGGTTATGACCATTTATATTGGTCATGATCAGCTAGAAATAAGGCAGCGGAGCTGTGCTATCTGCTTTATGACCATTTCGTGTAAGGAAATTACGACCTTTCTGACCAAAATGGTCGTTATTGTTTAGGGTTTGGAGCCCCCCGAACAGCTTTTGACCAATTGGTCTGAAATGGTCATAGATCTATGACCAATTCTTCCAGGGTCACTGACAGAAGGTCACTAGTTGACATATTTCTTGTAATGAATAGTCAGTTGACATGAGTGGCAAATTTTTCTTGAAGAAAGATATGCCTGACATTAAATTAATAACACCCTGAGAAACAGGAAAAACGACAGATACATCACACATGACGCTGCATGATCAACTTACAAGACGCTTGACGAAACAAGTGAGAAAATAAATAACTAAACAAGAAGTGCAGCTTGATAGTCAAAGTCCTCACCCGCCAAGTCGACACTAATGAAGCAAAAATGAGTGATGTACATGAAGTGAGCAGAGCAAAGGGTTGGAGCACGCCGTCATATATCACGGGGTGTCCGGAACAAGTCGTGCTAACTTCCGTCTCCGCTGCTGAAGATGCCCCCCCCTGCGCCCTATTGTGCTTGGCTCCAAGGGCATGACACATCAGCACGCGAAGTCGCTTACCCTAGAGCTCAATTGGAACCTACTTCCAACAGGGTCGCCAAGGAAGAGAAACCAAGTGTGACCACCAAACCATGCCGAGATAGCCGCAAGAACAAAACCGCCGCCGCCCATGGGAAACCACTCGGGCTGATGTAAGTGATCAGAGTCGCAAAACATAGGGAGCGGTAGCAGAGGAGGGGTGTCGCCGAAGCAAGGTCTCAAGCCACCGTCGAAAACCCGATCCCGACCGGCTAACACAATCACAACCCCCATAGTTCGACAGTGGCGCCTTCAACAAAGCGGCAACACATGCCAATCGAAAAGGATTGAGTTTTCTCTCGGGTCGACGTGAGAAGGGGAAAGAGGTCCTCGACGGCGCCTCCAAGAAGGGGACAACACCCACGGATGTCGTCGTCATCGTCATGGCCATCCTTGAGCCGGGTTTTTCTTCCGGAACCCTAACTACCATAACGAGCCACCCGCCCCAAATCTGGCGACCAAAGAGCACCCAGAACTGGATCCAGAAGGTAGATGAGCTAGGCGTGGCAACAACCTTCAGATCAGACACGAAAAGAGGTACAAGCGCCCCACACGATGTCACTATACCCACCGTCCACTTGCCGCCCGCGTGGCCAATTGGAGCAGCCAGCATTAGGCTAGTCATAGTGGGGAGTAACTTAGACTAGTAACATGCACATGTTATGTTACTAGTCTATGTTACTACCTTCATAGTGGGGAGTAACATAAGTGTGATAACATATAAATCTTCATTTATTGCTTTATAGACTCATTTTGCATTGGAAAGCGCTATGTGATGGTAACATATATATATGTTACTCTATTTGTCTCTCTCTTCATTAATTGCATGACACATCATCTTCTTTGCTTATGTGGCATGTATGTTACTACCTATGTTACTCTCACTATGACCAGCCTTAGCGCCCGCCTCCCGCCAAAGCCGAGGCCGCCGCCTCGGATCCGAGAGATCAACCTCACATGTTTCCTGCCGGCAGCCGAACTTCCCAACTAGCGCAGCTCTACCACACTCTGCAACCCAAATCCCATCGTCAATTGGCGCCCACAACCGAGACAAGCACACAACACAGGTCTCCCGTGGCCAGATCAGAGTGGAATTCCGAGAGGGGCAAGTCAAAGGTGCCAGATCTCATGGCCACCGGCACCACCGTGAAGGCGCTGGACAAGGTTGGGCTTCAGGTCTAAATTGGAGTCAAAATATGAGAAAGGTTTGCTTCATTGCCTAGATGAGGATGGAATTTTTTTTCTCTCTCCTGTATTTTGCACTGATATGAATATTGCAAATTACTACCTCATAATTTCAGTTTGAAATCGAGAAATTACTTCTAGATTGCAAGTTGTTGCTTAATTAGTACTATCCTCAAATAATTATCTCTTAGTTGCATTTTTGTGGCTACCTGGCACCTCTGGTTTGCAGAAGAAATAAATTTAATAATGGGTAATCCTATATTTTACTGTTAGCATATTTCGTTTCACTACGATCTCCTCTAACCTGTAAGCAGGCTCAACAGCCATGCCTTTCCTTGCTAATTGAAGTAATTAACAGCAAAGTATAGAATAAAAAAAAACTATGGTGACACTTATTGTTAAGCTAAATGTTATAAACCGTTGGACATTTATAAACTTGACACCCCGAATACGTTGGCACGATGCACATGAGCAGAGTTTTTTTTTTTTTTTTTTTTTGCGGGAGCACATGAGCAGAGTTTAAGGTCCTGACTATCGAAAGTTCAGATTATTATTGCGAAGGAGCTCCACGGAAAGTACCATATGGTAGCAATCAAAGATTGTTCTTCCAGATAACATCCATTAAATCTACTAGCAGCTAAAACCAAAAGCACCATGACCGGTTCCATGTAGCATTTGATAAAGTTCCAGTCACTAATAACGGACGATGGGCAAACCACGGGACGACTCAGCAGAAGAGCATGGACGATGCCACATTGGGATGCAGACGAGGCAGCTCCGGCACCGGCGCAGCCTCAGCCTGGGATGACGTCTCCGACATGCCGTCATCGAGCCTGGTGAACTTGGCCACCTGCGCCGCGGCAAGGTGTGCATGGTAGATGGGAGCAACTGAGAGAGAGCGAAAATCAGATGATCAGCCATGCATGCCGTTTTGACTGATATGATGTTGCGAGATCAATCAAGTAATGGCAAATCATGCTTAATTATATTACCTACTGAGATGGCTGTGGTGCTCCTCTGATACCTGAAACGAGTACACAAGCATCAAAATGTCACAAAGAGTGCAACTATGGTCATGGACCAGAGGCAAATTAAGGTAACAATTGAATCTTTTGTAACTGTTTCAGTGCACATACGTGTAGGACAGGGAGTGCACGAGCTCCTGCAGATCGTCAGTAGAGAAGCCTATCTCATCATGGAGCACATGGTAGTGTGTTGGCCTTGTAGTCCCCTGGAATTAACACATGAGCATAGAGGACTGACTTAATTAGATTCAAATAAGCATTTGCAAAGCAGTGAATTACAATCACAACTCACACAAGGTATAGAGAGAACATACGATAATGCCAGCATGAGCACACATGTAGAAATCATAGTTCCTGGGATGGCAGATTACTCCATCAACCACAGTACCTAAACAACGGGGAAGTAGGACTATGATAAGAATGTATGTGTACAAAAAGCACAGAAATTGAGCTTGTTTGATCCATACAAAATTGCAAATAATAGTTTTCTGGTAGCTAGGTGTGTAGAGATTCTTATCAAGTGTTTTTGATTTCGTGTGAATGCGTATATACAAACGGAACAACCTAACGATCCCGATGATTGCCGTCCTCCACTAAAATTGAAAGATTGAAAATTCAGATTTTTTTGAAAGAATGTAAAGGTACTTGGATAAAAGATATAGGTTACCAGGGGGGACATTATTCACTCCATTCCGCAAGAAAAATCTTGTGTGATGATTCTTCTGTGCAACTATCACTGTGAACTTGGGGAACCAGTTGCCACCAAAATGCTCGTCGCCAAAAAACCTGCATGCCTGTAGTATCAATTAGAATTACATCATTACATCAAGAACCGGCGCATGAGGAAGAATTGGATGTCATTTATGTTACCTCCATGATCTGGCCTAGCTCATCATTCAACACCTGATCGAACTGGCTCTCACTAACTCCATCCCTAATATCAAGACAATAGAACTCCTTAGACAGCATCAGGGTGCCAAAGTAAACTTACTGAAGACGTCAAGTATTAGAGTCAGTTTGTACTCTTAACACTATGAATAAAATGTGGGGAGTGTCCTGAGGGACAACACACAATTAATAAACCAATTTCTACACGACAGTTATGATTATTTTCAAAAAAAAAAGTTATGATGCTGAAGTAGAAAGTACACTATCAGTTAGCGTTTGCGCACATTATCCCAGGAGGACAACTGACCTGAAAATGATAATTTGTTCCGGCTTCAGTTTATTGTCTTTTCCGAGGAAGGCAACTAGTGAATCCCTGAAATGTTATAGCCCAGTGAGCAAAAAGAAGAAAAAGAAAAGCATACGGTTAGGAAGCACTGTTATTAACATTGTTTAAATTTCACTTATCTAAAACCTATGCGGCAGAAACTCACTTAATGAGGCCATGATCAGTATCTCCATCTTGCTTAAACAAGGTTTTGATCATTTCCTGCCTGGGTGGTAGAGTAGAAGCTCTGTATTTTGAGATGATTGGCCACTCCAATGAACTAACAACCTAGGTAAAAGCCAAAATACCGGTGTGAGTCAGAAAATTATCGGTTGGAAAATCTCTCAAGGACTATCAGCTGACACCTAAGTTTCTTACTGCAGGAAACTGAAAACAGAAGCATAATATGTTACTTACTGCAGCAACCGATGGCACGTCACGCCCTGGTGAACCATGGGAAACGTCCATACCAAAGATGATGGTTGGAATCCTCGACACGTGAGGAATAGCACGGGCTATTTCCTTTTTCAGCAATGAATTCAAGCCGCCAAGCTGTTTGGCAAGAAAAAAATTAATAAAAGCAAAGCATTCAGTTTTTCAGCTAACAAATCCAAAGTATATATGTGGTACATTGAAGATGGCAATGCAAATCATAATCCAAACCTTGGCATTTATCTTTAGCAGCACATTTGTGAGGTACTGATCTTTGGCATTGGGAGGAGGAACCAAGCATTGTGTAACAATGCCACGTTGTGCAAGGCATTCGCGCTTCCATGGTCCTGATAAGAACAAGAAGAAAGGCTTGGATGGCTGGTAGAGGCATATTGAAGCTTATTAGCAAGGCTGAGTTAGCAGAGGCAGAGCAAACCATATATGTCACAGTTCTTCTCAGGAAGAACACACAGGAGAAACTCTGGATTATTTTCTCCGAATACTCTGTTTATCTGATGAAACATATCCTCCACCCTTTTTGCCGGAGATTCATGTTTCATTTGATGCCTCTCCTGAATTACAGCTGTATATTTGTCCATTTTCTGCAAATCAAACTGGTTGAGCGCTACCAGGACACTTGAAAAGGCCCAACATAAGGTGAAGCGGCGAACTTACAATTCCCTTCTTGTCACCACATTGGAAAAGGCGAAAAACAAGATCTTCAACATCACGCCGTGTAGAAAAATTAACGACTCCCCAGATCTTCGTAAACTCAATCGGCTGAATAAACCCCTGAAGAATAGAACTGGGAATGTTACCACGTCGACGCGATAATAAATAGTATATGGTGGATATATGTGGAGTCCAATCAACAGGTATGGTCAGTTGCTCACGTCTTTATTGAAGTTCCATCTCCCATTAGGTGTGTATAGTTGTCTACCATCTGCAACGCTTAACTGCACATTAGATACTTAATTAGATGCAAAGCAGAAAAGGGCGTGTGCACAGTGTCAGTACGCATTCACAAACAGCCAGTCAAAAGAACAGGTAGGGCTCTGCCAACCTGTGGTGCCTCAAGGACTCTACCCTGAACCTGGGTAAAGTCTAGAACTATTGATATGCCGCATTCCCTCATCATTGGCTCGGAATCATAATCATTGGCACGCAACTCCTACCATGATTGGTAAACAAAATTGAGAATTTATTTTTTGTCTTTTTGATGTTTTTAGGAGACGTTGTGAACGTATCTACCGCAGTTTAGCTGAATTCAGGGTATCAGAGTAACTTACACCATGCAACTTCGACATCCTCTGATCCGGCCTCTGCCTGGATGCCTCCACCAGCTTTGACCTTTGCGACGTGGACAGAGACCTTTTATACCTTTGCAATGGCACTAGACGGCAAACCTGTAACAAACATGGAAATGAGCACACACAAAAAAAAGACATGACTACCAAAAGACTGATTCAAAACAAGAATAGGAAGCGAGGGACGGACCTCCAGCGGGAGGTATGTTGGGCGGTTTGGCTTCCCCACATTTAGACATGGCATATGAGCAGACTTCTCCAGCTTCATCGACCAACGGTCCATGAAGTAATCATAGACAGTTACATCCACAGTGCCGTTGCCATCTTTTTGCTTTAGTGGGAACCTAGATCAAAAAAAATTATATGAGTTATATTGAAATGAGAGCAGCTGAGGCATGTGCCGTGAACTCGCATTTCCTGATTCAAATCAAGAGTAACATCTTACGTCTGGTTATAGCAACTGTTTTCGGACAATCCGACAATCCTAAATTCCGCCTTCGTGTGAGTGGTTTCAATCCTTAATTTATTCAGCGCCCGTTTAGCCTAAAATTATGTCATGGACGACCAAGATTAGAGCAGGGAAACATTGTAGTGTAGTAATGATGAATGTTTGAAGGGCTATGAATATGTTAACAAGAAATCACTAAGTTTCAGCCTACTTTGCCCCAGTCAATGCTAGAAGTGTCCGTGACACCCTGGTTGGAGAGCAGAAAAACAATCACCGGCCCAGGCTCCACTACCTTGGTGGTGGATAAATCTGCACAAATTCAACAATCTATATATCATGCGTGCAAATATGCACCGTCAATCTTGTAAAAAAACGTTTTACCAGGAAGCTCGTGCAAATTAGGCCACTAGGTAGGTTATAAACATACCAACATTGAGTAAAAGCCCACTTTGAGTGGGTCGAACACTAGAATGAAAACCCTGACAACCGAGAACACGGCCACCCAACTTGACGTAATCAGAATCTCTACGAAAAAAAGACTGTCGGACTAAGAGGCAATTCCTGCAGCCAACAAGAAAGTGATTAAGAAAGAGACTAAGAATGAGTAATCATAGAGTTGGCAACATTTTAGATAAAAGATAGAAGAAGTTGTTCTTAAATAAACACAACAACGTACTGTCTTGCAGCGTTCTGCCTCAGAATGATGTCAAGAACCCGAAGAACTTCCTGCGAGTTCTCAGTGTCCTGACCACCACCAAGGACATGGCCAATGGCACTGATCGGAACCTTTGCTGTGAAGGTAATATCCACCTTGATCCTTTTGTCAAGTCCTGCCCGTTTCATTCTTTTCTTGTCACTTGGCCCTGGGCTGCCATCTCCTCCTGGGCTCTGGCTCGTTGCAATCCTGCAGAGGTAAATGGCAAAACAATTCCCCCGACCAAAGAGAGATCGGTGAGCTTAAGAACAGATCAGCTTTCCCTGGTGAGAAATGGGTGATGGATTGAAGTTGATGAATGCCTTACTTTCTGGACGAAGCATCGCCGTCTACGACAACATCAAAAACATTGGAGGCAAATGGGAGAGGCCCAGAGGTGAAGAGGCTTTTGTCGCCATCGTAGGCGAACTGCTTGCCTTGAAGCAAAGAGGCATAGGTCTCGTGCAGCTGCTTCATCACCTTTCTGCATACTCCTTGTCCGGTTACCGGATGATCGTCTTCATACTTGAGATCCACCTGCGCTCGATACGACCCATAAAAATAGAAAACCAAGTGTCAAAATGTAGCCAATGCATGGAAATTAATTTCAAGAACTGGAACGGTGATGGACTAGCTATGTAATGTAGGTAGGACGAGGCATGTTCTCCTACATTGTAGTGGTAAAAGAAGTCATGTGTTGGATTCCCAGAGACTTTGAAGTGGTTCGTGAGTAGCTGTATGGTCTCCCCTCTCTTGCCAAGCTGAGGTGGCCTCGTGATCGGTAGCCTCCGAGGGGTGGCCGTCTTGCTGCGATCGCCCTTTTCAGTGTGGGACATTGGTGACTTGCTGGGTTCGCCATGGGACTTGCTTGGATTTGGATCACCCTTGCTACTCATCTACAAAGAAAAACACTGCAAGGGAATCTGACCAAACAAGGCTATATATTTTAATTTGGGCAGGGAATTAACTAAGTGTTCCATTCTTTTTTTCAAGTACAACCACTACCTGTGTGCAGCGCTCCACGATTAATTAGTTAATTAGTTCCATGTGTTTTTTCATATATTTTCGCCACGAATTCAATTAATTATATGAAGCACACTGATAACGGGAATAACACAATTTGTATGGCATGAAAATGACTTTCATTTGCTATGATGTATGCATGGTATGTTTCCCACAAAGAAATTAAGGAGAAGTTAAGTAAGGGTTCTGCTCGTATATATCCGATCCAGGTGAGATTTAGATGGAGCAAAGAAAAAGTTTGGACATAATAATAATAATCAGGAATCCGGAAACCATTAACGAAACAAGGAAACGATCGATCAGTACAACATCACCATACTTTGCAGCAAGAAGAAGAAAAGAAAAGAAGAAGAAACACATCATCAAACCAGCCTGAAGACCCTCGTGCGCAAAAGAAACCGGCAAGCAAGCAAGCAAGCACTAGCGACTGTTTCATCATCACTCACAAAGTTACAAGCCCGATTGTACAACGGACGGACCATGCATGAAGAAGATAAAATTCCGCCGCCGGAAAAAATACCAAGAGCCGCCGATCGATCCAGCGAGTGTCGTATATATACCTATTACCTACCAGCGACTAGCTTTGCTGGATCTACGAACCATCGATCGGCCGGCAAGGAAACAGAGAGAAATGAAACAACACAGCACCTTCCGAGACAAGGAGGACCAGAAGCTCGGCAAGATGAGAAAGAGAGAAACTCGAGAAGGAAAGGCCGGGGATAGGCCATGGATGGAGCTCGATCGGTCGTCACCTTGGTCAGTCAAGGTTGCGATGAGCGATGAGGAGTGTGTGGATCTGCCCTCTCCACCAGCAGCGGGAGATGAAAACCCTCTTCTCTTCTCTTCTCTTCTCTTGGGCTTGCTGGCTTCTCGCACACTTCCTTTGTCTCCCTCGTATTTATGGGCGGCAGCGTCCATCCAATTCCAATCGAATCCAAGCAGAGAAAGAACGGAAAACCAACCCCCTCCCTTTGGCCTTCCTCACCGTGGACCGACTGGCTAACCAAGTGAGCGAGCGACCTCATTTCCTCTCGCTGCCACGTGGGCCCCAGGGAACGGGTCCCGCGTGTCAGCCTCTGATATAATGCTCCCTCCACTTATTATATCTGCTCCGTCCAATCCACGATCATAGTTAATACTACTACTCATCAACCCGTGCATCTGCATTGTCTAGCATTTTCTAAAAGAATAATATATAGAATGAGAAATATAGAAAGATATTATGGAATATGCTTGCAATATTACTATTGAAACAATTAATAGTCTGCCTTTTAGTTGTAACCCGCAGTACAAAATAAAATCTATATTCTCAACTTAATTTGTTTCTAAGTTTGTTGAATATTACAGTTACATTTATGTTTCTAAGTTTAAAGTTGTGATTACGCATCTATTGCAAAACGCATTATTAGAGAAGTAGTCACAGTAGTTCTTCTCGTACTTTGTTTTGCACCATGAATTCATACATCTAGGGATACCCAAAGACATGTAATTTTTATCCTAAATTGGCACGTACAAAAGTTATAGGGTTCTGAAGGAAGGAACAACTAAGGTACTATAGTTATTCCATATGCTTCTATGATGTGAAAATTACGAAAGATCATATTAATAAACAAATTTTACGAAAACAAATAGAACATGACAATAGATGTGAATTTTGTTGGCAGTAAGTACTACTATAAGGAACATCATATGTCGAATGAAATTAAATAAGAAACATAAAAACACTATGGATCGCATGTCTTGTTACCTCAAGTATGCATTTAGATGCATCCATGTTTATTTGTTTTCATTTTCAGAAAAAATGAAATTCACTACCTTGTTTGGTAATATTTATCTGATGTTTAACAAAAATGAGCTTGTTGATACTTCTGGGGGACTCATAATTATTGCCCGAAATTTCACAGAACATACATGGAACTGATTAAAAATAGACCGATATTGCTATCCTCAGAGTTAAAAAAGGAACTTTAAATCAAATATCATGCGAGGTTATCATAAAGGATGACATGACATGATATTTCTTAGTACCACCATCATATATGGATTTCGTATGAACTTAAATGATTGCCAAACAATCAAAATCTATTACATTATAGGTTTGTGTGTGTTTTGATTATATGAAGAAAATGCTTCAAATAAAAATCATAATTTAATTGGTCCAAATTTCGTTAAATTGTAAATTTGGCCATGAGTTAACATCGAGAATGAAGAAAAAAAATCAAGAAATTAAAACGTGATGGACAAACGACCCGTAACAGTTGGAGCGACTTTCAGGATAATCTTCGGCATTAATTCCCCATGATCATTGAACGCGACGTCTGCAGAAATAAAAATGATATTGTTAGTTTTAAACGGAATGAAGTTGAACGAAACTTCTCGCAAAAATTCCTGTGATAATTTTATAGGAATTAAAAAAAATTGAAGGAGGGGGATTGAAATTTTATGTTCTGAAAGATACATATAGACCTGCCGCGGATCAATTACTTGTGCCTAAAGACTATACAGACAGATAACTATGCAGCCAAACTATGCTACCATCAATCCTTATTTAAGGGTCTTTGGTTTGTATATTTTCACATACATGTGATAAATAAATTTGGAAACCATAGGATAAGATCTTGTTCATTAGATGCAAACATATATTGAGTGATGTAATCTGGCAAAAAGGCTACAGAAATTCTCCCAAAGTGAAGAAATTACTGACACACCACCCCCCCTGTTTCCTGGTACGCATGCGATACTTTTTTATAATACAAATATTCAGTAGTGGAGAATATATATAAATGCAATTAGAAAAATGAAGATAATTTAAGCTAAAATGGCTAGCCTGAATGGTGTGCATGCCAACATTCAGTTTCTCTAAAGAGAACAAATGATTTAGGAGCTTAGTGAAATATGTATGTATGAAAGAAGAAGCATCTGAGGCATTGGAGAATACATATATGCCCTCAGAAAGTACAAATTTATATCATTAGTAAAAGGAATCAAACTTAATAAAAATAAATTAGCTAACTTGATTTTTTATGCTAAAAGTCGGTTTCCATGAGGAGCAGGTGACTTAGAAGTATGGTGAAATCTGTTTCTATGAAAGTAGAAGAGCACAAACTTGAGCGACGACACAACATCAGATTGAAAGCCACTACTTTTCAACCTTTGATTTGAATCAACAAATAGGAAAATCAAAATCGATGGCATAAGCCTACAACTTTTGCAGAAAACATTTTATCTTACAATACATATACACTTATCAATCCGCACAACTCATTGCTATATAAAATGAGAACACATGAAAAGACAACTGATAGGTCTTGTAGGAAAAATTGATGTGAATATCTTATTTTACATAATTAAATATCATCTATCCGGAGCGTTTTTGCCAAAGAAAATATGAACCATATATAAAAACCTGTACAACATAGGTCTACAGCCAGCTTACTTTCTGCACCGGTTTCTGCTTTAGAATCTAACTACCAAGTCTACCAAGAAAAGATTATTCACTTTATTATACATTATTATGAGAAATCTTGGAAGTTGGTACTTGGAGGATAAAGTACTGTAGGCGCTATACCTTTGGTATTAATATTTAGAGTGTCCTGAGAAGAAACGACTTTCACAATAACATGCATGACTCAAGTAATTCATGTAGCTAGCTCTATTCTTGCATGGGTGACAATTTAAAAAGATATCATCAGCTCTACCTAGAAAATATTATAAATTATCTGACATGATTCTTTGAAAGCTTGGAAGTTGGTTTGTACAAATTAAAAGGAAGTCATCAAAACTTCCCTTGATGCTAAAACGTGAAATAATTAGACAGATACCATGCATGCCCGTGTGTAATCAGAGATTCAGAGTAGATGTAATCTGAACAAAGATATATACATCGTATTCCTCCATACAGGAAATAAAAACTTATTCTGGCCATGTAGTCTCATATGGGGAAACATCTGTAATTAAGCTTCCTACACATATCAAATTGAACTTGAGGGCCAATTGTTGAAGTCTGGGACCCAGCCATACAATATGAAATCTGCTATTTTCTTCTTCATTAGGCATATGTATCAAATTAGTTAGTGCAGATTTTGCGATCAGTTCACTTGGATGGAGAGAAAATCTGGGAGTAAAATGATACGGGCTTACTTTTCTGCTGATTAGGGGAACCTGGGACGATGAGACGGATCAATGTGCCAACAGTCTGCTGTAGTCCTCCCACTCAGGAGCCTTGCCGACGACAGCAGCCGATCGAGCTGCTTCAAACTACCACAGGCACACAGCACCTCTAGTACATCAACAACTATATATGAGAAGGATTCCCTGATTTGTCTAAAAGGTTACCTAGATTGAAACGTGGTTAGAACTTGGAACTTGCGGGCCGATTGTTGAAGTCAGGGACCCAACCATACAATAGGAAATCTGCTATTTTCTTCTTGATTAGCCATATGTATCAAATTAGTTAGTGCAGATTTTGCGATCAGTTCACTTGGATGGAGAAAAAAGCTGGGAGTAAAAGATATACGGGCTTACTTTTCTGTTGACTAGGGGAACCTGGGACGATGAGACGGATCAATGTGCGAACAGTCTACTGTACTCCTCCCACATGACAGCAACCGTCCGAGCTGCTTCAAACTACCACCGGCACCCCACCTCCGCTGTATGAACAAACCATGAGATGGATTCCCAGATTTTTCTAAAAGGGAATCTAGATTGAAACGTGGTTCGAAGTTGGACTTGGAAGGAATTAGATGGTTGGAGGAGGAGGGCCTCGAGAGAGAAAGGATAGGATCGTGAGTTCGTGACCTGATGCGGCTTCCCCTACATGCACGTGAGTCAATGGGAGGAAGGATGCCAATTTTAACCTTTTGTTACCAAATCTAGGAGAGAGACCATAAGATTGCCATCTTATTTTTTTTTTCTTTTAGAGGCAACATCAAGAGACCAAGAGTATGACGACTTGTTTAAGTGGGCGTATTTCATTTTATTTTTTCTTTTAGAGGGAAACATGAAGAGACCAAGAGTAGGACGGCTTATTTAGGTGGGCGTATCCCATACTTTATCCAGCGGCTACAAATACATCTTATACTAATCGGATGGTCAAAAATTATTAACTTCTAGGATGAACGTGGTGCCTCGTATGGTGCCTCCAATTAGTAAATATAAGATATAAGACTAGTAACGCCAGGTTACAGCATCTACAAGGCAAATCCACCACGTCAATCGCTCGGATGGGCGCGTCTACGGGCACTGACCGGTCATGTCTCATACTTCCTCCGTCCTTTAAAGAGTGTACTTCCAATTTTATTGGAGGATCAAATTATCTAAAAAGTTGACCGAGTTTATGAAAAACATATCAGTGTTTGTGAAACCAAATAGGTATACGATGAAAATATATTTTGTCATGAATCTAATGCTACTAATTTGATGGCATAAATGTGTCGACGGATGCCGGGCGGGACGGCCAGCAGCGTCGCCGATGCTGCGTTGACGGGCGTCGGGCGCTGATGAAGTTGATCCGCTGTTGCCGGATCCACCTTGGTCGAGCCGCGACCGCCTCAACATGATGCGGAGGATGATCTCCTACACATCGTCGGGCTGTAGATGTTCTTAGCTGCATGGGCTTGTAAAATCTCATCTGGGTAGCAGCTACCCAAGTTTGGGAAGCATCACCTACCCTTACAATCGATGTGAGTTTGGGTTTGTTTTCGACTATTGGTTTGAAGATTAACTCGTTCACTTCTTCTTCTTTTTTTTAAAGGGAATATGTCAATATTGTGCGAACTAGTGGAACGTCTTGCCTCGCTCAGGCCGACGGGCACGTGTTAATATAGATGGGGCGCACCTCCCATAACAGCGCATACATTCGGTTTAGATTACATGCTTGAAGATCAAGAAATGTGATAGAGATAAGAAGTTACATGAGATAAACATGATACTCTAACAACCTAACCATCTCCTAAGATGCGCCTGATATCGAAGTGTTTAACACCCTCCCTTAATCACAACTTCATTAAGTTGAGATTATACTTGAAGTTTTCGAAGCTCTTGACAGGCAATGCCTTTGTGAATCCATCTGCAATTTGGTCACTGGAATGCACAAAACGAATGTCAAGTTGTTTGCGAGTAACCCTTTCTCTGACAAAATGAAAATCTGTCTCAATGTGTTTGGTCCTGGCATGAAACACTGGATTAGCTGAAAGATAGGTAGCACCAAGGTTATCACACCACAGACATGGAGCTTGTTTACTCTTTATACCAAGTTCCTTGAGCATGGACTGAACCCATATAATCTCAGCTGTGGCATTTGCCAAAGCCTTATATTCCGCCTCTGTACTGGACCTGGAGACTGTAGCTTGCTTGCGAGCACACCATGATATTAAGTTGGGTCCAAAGAAAATAGCAAAACCACTAGTGGAGCGTCTATCATTAAGACAGCCTGCCCAATCAGAATCTAAGAATGCACTGACAAGTGTAGAAGATGATTTGGCGAAATTAAGGCCCATGCTTAATGTGTTTTTGACATATCGAACTATCCGTTTGGCAGCAGTTAGATGAACAGTTGTAGGTGCATGAAGGAACTGACATACTATTTTGACAGTAAAAGAAATATCAGGTCTGGTAAGAGTGAGATATTGAAGATATCCTACCAAGCTTCTGTATTTTGTGCTGTCCTCTTGAGTCAAGAGAGTTCCTTGTGTGAGAGATAATTTTTCTGAGCTAGATAGTGGAGTAGGTGTAGGTTTACAACCTTGCAGACCAGCTTTTCTTACCAAGTCAACTACATACTTTTCTTGAGAGAGATGAAGTCCATCCTTGTGCCTCTTTACTTCAATCCTAAGAAAATAATGCAAGTCTCCAAGATCCTTCAAGGCAAAATCTGCACTCAAATCTTTCAAAAGTCCTGTGATAGCTTCATCAGATGAGCTTGTCACAATAATATCATCAACATATATTAGGACAAATATGCATGTATTGGACTTGTTGTAGATGAATAGAGATGTGTCAGACTCTGAAGGAAAAAAACAAGTGTTTGCATTTTGTGACAGAGATGGGAGTACCATGCTCTTGGCGCCTGTTTCAGGCCATAGAGTGCTTTGTCCAACTTGCAGACATAAGAGGGTGCACTTTTACTTATGAATGCATGAGGTTGTTTCATTTATACCTCCTCTTCGAGAACACCATGAAGAAACGTGTTTTGTACATCAAGTTGTCTGAGACTCCATCCCCTGGAAACAGCAATGGACAATAGAAGACGGATAGTGGCAGCATTAACATCCGGACTAAATGTGTCCTCATAATCTATTGCATACCGTTGTTTAAAACCCTTTGCAACGAGCCTAGCTTTGTAGCGATCAATAGTTCCATCAGATTTCCTTTTGATTCTGAATACCCACTTGCAATCAATTAAATTTTTACCTTGCTGTGTAGGAACTAAATGCCAAGTTTTGTTTTTCTTAAGTGCCATGTATTCTTCATCCATACCATTCTTCCATCTTTCATCACCAAGTGCTTCCTCAAGTGTCTGTGGTTCACCTGGTTCACCTGTAGAACAAACCATACCATATTTGGTTATGTGTTTATAATTAACAGGATGTGTTACCCCATGTTGTAGTCGTGTACGCCGTGACGGTGCAGCAGCGGGATCCCCAGCCATAGAGAATCCTGGGTCAGAAACTCCTGTAGCAGAATCTTCTCCCGCCGGATCTTTTTGTGACAGTTTGGTTGCGTGCAGCATCTTCGATTGGCGCAGAAGATCTCGGAGCCTCATCATTGGCTGATGATGGCGTATCCGCCTCGAGTCGGACGCCAGTCAGGTGCGTGGATACGCCGAAGTCTGCGCTGGATCCCGCGTCAGGTCTGGGCCCCGCGCCGGTTTGGCGAATCAGGTCGCGCCGCTTGTACGTGATTGGCTGGTCGCAAAATCGTGCGTCGTCCTGACGAGCCACGTGCTGCCACGTGCCAGGTGAGGATTGGTGCGGAGCGGCGCTCAGGCTGCCGCCACTGGAGGGGCGACGCGTGGCGCGTATTGGGCTGGAAACAGCGACGCGGTCGGCTGGCGCTGTCGCTAGCGCGTCTAGCGCGTCTGCCGGCGTGGATCCCGAGGAAGATCGACTGGGCTGCTGCTGCAGAGCCGATCCCGAGGAGGATTTGCCTCCTAGATGCGGACACATGGAATATGGAACTGCCGACGCGTTTTTCACTGATTTCACCACTGTTTTTGTTGTTTTCTCCTGTAGCATCATCAGAAAACTCATGCACATCATTAGTAGCAGGATTAGTCAACAATTGATCATCATAATTCGGACCCCCTTGATCAATATTGGTGAGATGAGGAGGTAGGAGGAGAATTTCTTCTCGAAGGCGAGCACCGGCATTTGGATGTAGGGTGGCGAATGGAAATTTTGTTTCATCAAAAACTACGTCACGAGATATATAGACGCGGCCAGTGGATTTCGGACATCCTTTTTGAAGGAATTTTTGTATGAGGTATTGTGTTTTGTTCCCGAACACATCCCACTAAAGATCTTTTGAACATGATCTTCAACATCAATGCTGGTGTCAAACCAGTCCGGCAATATTGCTACACGGCTGCCGACCTGCTCTAGACACGTCGTCACTTTGTTGAGCCAAGCTCAACTTCTTCGGATCATCATCTTGGCAAGCCGAACAAGAGTCCGGCATCGCGAAGGATAAATCATCACCAACATCGCCGCCCCACGGATTACACGGAGCGGGCATACCGGCATCGCAGCACGGTCGCTTCATCAAGCCGGCATCGACCACGTCACGACCTGCATCGACATGGCCGCACTATTGCTTCTTCAAACTGGTGTCCATCACGCCGACCTACTTCGACATCTCGGCTGGACCGGGGGCTTCGCCACCTCTTCATCAACCTACTCCGGACACTTCGGCGTCACTAGCCGACCAGGCGATGGGTGTGCGGATCGAGTCCCAACTTTGGGAATCACCTTCCTTCGGATTGCTACAACAAATAAACCAGGTGCTATTAATCCTAGTATTTCTTTTTGCTTGTTTGAGTTAATTTTCCCAAGGAATTATTACTATGGTTTGTCCATCATATGCACACAGGTCTATCAAATGGTGGCCGCATTATCAACGGTCGCATGATGGTTCGGTCAGTTTCCGTACATAGTCCGGCGAACGTCGCATCCGGAACTCGGACCGACCTATGAATCCAGGCTTTGCCACGCCTTTATTGCATTATGCCAACGACCTGCATCGACATCGACTTCGGCGCCAGGCCATATTTATTTTACTACTCACTTTGCATAAATTATTTATTATGCAACTTTTTTTAAATTCCTATTATTATTATTATCTCTGGTTTGCACTATTTTTTGTGCACAAGAAAATGATCCAGCCGGACTATATCCTTTGACGTCACCTCGGCTGGACGGGGGGCTTCGTCAACACTTCATTACCCCATGCCAGGGACTTCGGCATCACTCTGCCGTCCTGCATTGGCCGTGCTATGTCACCACTTCGGAGTGCCGAGCTCTTTGCTCCGCCACCTTGGGACCGGCTTGGGGGATGGAAACTTGTCCCGCATCAAGTTCGGACCGCGTCGTCAATACCGAACACATTAACCAGCTAAGTTGCCTTCATGCTCAAAGTTTTAAATTTCTAACTTGTGTTCGGTTCGACCAAGCATTATACTTTTTTGTAAAAAAAGTTGCTTGTAAAAATTTTCCTTGTCCAAACTTTGTTTGCACATACTTGACGCGCTACCCGCGCTCATTATACCTGGGGGCTTCTTTAACAGAAGCTTATTAATTCGGGCTTTATGCCCAACACATGTGTCACACTTCCGCATGTACCTTTTATTCATCATTATATGCATCGATATGACTTAAGTTTTGGCCAAGCTGGGTTGCCTGGCTCCTGTGCTTACCCCTACGTTCCCGATTGTTCGGCTAGGTGGTAAAGGGAGCACCTCTGTGATTGTTACTGCCGGGTCAGCCGGATGTGTACCTTAGACTGAGTGAAGCCGAAAGCTAGCGTTCTTCAGGGAATACTCGGTCGGTGAACTAAAAAATGATTTCTTACCTATTTATTTACCTGCCCCCAGATGTTTTTCTGCTCTTTTCGCAGTCCGGACATGCACTTTAGGGCATGCCTCCCAGGGAAAGGAACCCCTAACGGAACTATTCTCCCTGGAAGATGTTTCTTACTAACCATGTAATATAACATAACTAGTTGGGCACTTGTCTGATAAAGCACTAATGACCCCTACGCCTGGTCTCCACGCATGCCCCGGTTTTTATAACCGCGAGGGTATTCGGACACACTCCGGACTATTGGGTCCAGAGGTTGAAGCGAAAAGGTCCGCTATGACAAACGATCTACAATCCGGCTAGAAGACATTCTACATGTCACCTTACATTTTATAGTCAACTTTTACCCAAGTCGCTTGGGGGCTCTTATGTTTATTTGAGCCGTTTCATACTAAGTGTTTTTCTTCTTAGTCGTTGCAAAGTTAAAGCACGGCAGAAGCACTTTTTTTCTAAAGTCCAATTTTCCGATTGGCACCGAACACTTGATCTAGTTCGAACATTAACCTTTTTGGCTTTTCGAGCCCATGGCACTTTTAAACTATTTGTGTGTTTTCAGCACAAGTCTCGCAGCGCAACGCCGGACACCTTTAGAGATTCGGTAAAAACATTCTCGGATATTGCTATATATGCATCCGTTTCGAATTGTGTCTTCGGTCAATAGTTGGGTTGCCCGGCTCCTGCGCTTGCCTCCTATGTTCCGCTTTGTTCGGCTAGGTGTGCAAAGGGAGAACCACTGCGATTGTGCTTCCAGCTCGCATGGTCAAGCACCTCAGTGGAGAAAGCCGAAAACTGACTGTCACAATAGGTGTAAACTGGTCAGCGATCCGATGACTATATTAAATGACGGGCCATTCATAAAATTGGCCGAAGTGTTTCCGGCTTGACCTCGACTGTCTCCGAACACTACCGGGGGCTAGTAACTGGCCTCCCAAACTAAATCCTCAATATTTTGCTCTTACATTGGAGCTGAGGTTTCATGATCATGTTTAGCATGACAACCCAAAGAAAGGAACCGATAGCGGGACTATTTTCTTTGGAAGACATTTCATCTGTTAAACAGTAATATAACATATCTCTCCGTGTACCTTTGTTTATAAAACCGTATGGCCAGATTGCCTTGTTTGTTGTAAATCTTTGCCCTCATAAAGGCTTTATAAAGTAGGACAAACACTGCTCGGCTATTGGCCGAGGAGGTGGAAGCCGATGGTCGGTCAACAAAGTTTTGTCCAATGCGGATCCGAGCATTAATGACGTAAAGTACTTGGATACATAGAGTCATTACACATAATTTGTGATTTTACTATGGATATCGATCCTTAATTCGGCCTCCCGTGCCCGCATTAAGGCTCGGGGGCTACTGGACTTCGGGCTTATTATTTACAAATATTAAGGGGCACATCAATCCCCTGATCTGGTGTTGCCACCCGACCAGTGTCTCGGGGGCTACTGCATTGCCTGTTCTATGCAGAAAATTTTAAGTGCAATACAGTTTCCGAGGAGATTTTGATCCTCAGGTTGGTCGGCCGCACCCAACCTGAGTCTCGAGGACTGAGCACGCCGCTTTTTGTGTCCTGAAGTATTCCGCCGAGCTAGGACTTGATCCTCAGACCGATTTTGCAAATCAACATGAGTCTCAGCGGCTACGGGGATCAGCGGTCTTATGTCATCCTTCATGTGCATCTCGGGTTTTAGACCGATACCCACCTTGAGGGCTACTGGCACCAATCAAAAATATTGACAAAAATCGGCCCACATTCGGGGTGGTGCACCACCTCAGAAGCAGTCCGGCGTAAAGCTCGGGCGCTAGTGGCTGGCTCCATAGAGGGCACTTCCGGCATTAAGCTTGGCTAAACTCCTTCAAACTTCTTTAAATCAAGGTGATTTACGACACCTCGGATACAGTCCGGCGTTGGAGCTCGGATACATAGTCCGGCGTTGGAGCTCGGATACATAGTCCGGCGTTGGAGCTCGGATACCGTTCGACGTTGGAGCTCGGGTACATAGTCCGGCGTTAGAGCTGGGAAGCAGTCCGGCATTGGTGCTCGGCTGCAAAAGATACCTAGAATGCAGTCCGGCGTTGGAGCTCGGACGCAAGAGGACGTTGCCGCCCGGGAACAACTTCAAACCCGAGGTGTGGCATAAAAATAACAAGGCATTGATAAAGGCCGGAAACTTAAAGGGGCTCCTCGGATACCCGACGTGTAAACTCGTCGAATGCATTTCGGCGATCCTCAAGATCGAAGATGAGAAGATTTGTTGAACCAGTTTTCAAGACCAACGACCGAAGATGAAGAACAGTTCGGAAGAATCGAGGAGCGTCCCCAACTTGAAGACCGGTTCAGGGGGCTACTGACGGTGTCCTGGACTAGGGGGTACTCACCACGTCGTCTCCCGATCAGTTGGATTGGGCCAAGGATCCCCATGGCCGTATACTCATGGGCCAGTCCGGACAGTTGCCGCATACAAGGAAGAATCCACAAGACTTGGCGATCAAGACAAAGACTCCTCCCCCACCGGCGTATTCGGCTAGGACTCTTGTTATCCTAGGCCTCTGGTGCATTATATAAACCGAGGCCAGGCTAGTCGATAGAGATATACAATATACAACAATAATCATACCATAGGCTAGCTTCTAGGGTTTAGCCTCCTTGATCTCGTGGTAGATCCACTCTTGTACTACCCATATCATCAATATCAATCAAGCAGGACGTAGGGTTTTACCTCCATCAAGAGGGCCCGAACCTGGGTAAAACATCGTGTCCCTTGTCTCCTGTTACCATTGATCCTAAGACGCACTGCTTGGGACCCCCTACTCGAGATCCGCCGGTTTTGACATCGACATTGGTGCTTTTATTGAGAGCTCCGCTGTGTGATCGGCGAAAGGATCAATGGCTCGACGGCAGGTCAACTGCGACGTCGGCTTCTTCATCACCAGCTCGACTGGTCCCCTTGGCTTGACCGAGGACTGCACCCTACCTCTGATCGTCATGTTCGGATGAAGGCCTTCATCAACACCAACTCCGATCTCTATCAAGATCATGGAGGAGTCATCCATGGAGCTCGGGGGCTCAACGTCAACATTGCCCTCAGGCGACCGTGCTGTTTTTCTGGACAGCAAAGTTGTATCCGCCGCCACCACCTTCTCGAGTGTCGCTTAAACGATTACTTTGGTGGAATTATGCGGAATTAAGTCTACAACAAACCTGCAAAAATTTCGTCGAGTTCCGATGGAGGAATCTTCGGCAATCTCTGATATACCGGAGCCCTGTTGAATCTGGACGAGAATCTGGACGAGCTTAGGGCGTGCTATCCAGCATCTAGCTCGGATGTCCTTTGGAGGATCCAACCGTTGATTTGCTGAGGAATTCCCTTATCTACCACCTGCCAAAAATTCAGCTCGATCCGACCGTCCAAACTCTGGAAAACTTCTGATTAGTGCATCACTTTTTGGATCTGTTTTCTGCGCGAAAACGAATCCGACCCGAGTTCGTCTTTTTTATGAACGGGATTTCGGACATCCTTTTTGAAGGAATTTTTGTATGAGGTATTGTGTTTTGTTCCCGAACACATCCCACTAAAGATCTTTTGAACATGATCTTCAACATCAATGCTGGTGTCAAACCAGTCCGGCAATATTGCTACACGGCTGCCGACCTGCTCTAGACACGTCGTCACTTTGTTGAGCCAAGCTCAACTTCTTCGGATCATCATCTTGGCAAGCCGAACAAGAGTCCGGCATCGCGAAGGATAAATCATCACCAACATCGCCGCCCCACGGATTACACGGAGCGGGCATACCGGCATCGCAGCACGGTCGCTTCATCAAGCCGGCATCGACCACGTCACGACCTGCATCGACATGGCCGCACTATTGCTTCTTCAAACTGGTGTCCATCACGCCGACCTACTTCGACATCTCGGCTGGACCGGGGGCTTCGCCACCTCTTCATCAACCTACTCCGGACACTTCGGCGTCACTAGCCGACCAGGCGATGGGTGTGCGGATCGAGTCCCAACTTTGGGAATCACCTTCCTTCGGATTGCTACAACAAATAAACCAGGTGCTATTAATCCTAGTATTTCTTTTTGCTTGTTTGAGTTAATTTTCCCAAGGAATTATTACTATGGTTTGTCCATCATATGCACACAGGTCTATCAAATGGTGGCCGCATTATCAACGGTCGCATGATGGTTCGGTCAGTTTCCGTACATAGTCCGGCGAACGTCGCATCCGGAACTCGGACCGACCTATGAATCCAGGCTTTGCCACGCCTTTATTGCATTACGCCAACGACCTGCATCGACATCGACTTCGGCGCCAGGCCATATTTATTTTACTACTCACTTTGCATAAATTATTTATTATGCAACTTTTTTTAAATTCCTATTATTATTATTATCTCTGGTTTGCACTATTTTTTGTGCACAAGAAAATGATCCAGCCGGACTATATCCTTTGACGTCACCTCGGCTGGACGGGGGGCTTCGTCAACACTTCATTACCCCATGCCAGGGACTTCGGCATCACTCTGCCGTCCTGCATTGGCCGTGCTATGTCACCACTTCGGAGTGCCGAGCTCTTTGCTCCGCCACCTCGGGACCGGCTTGGGGGATGGAAACTTGTCCCGCATCAAGCTCGGACCGCGTCGTCAATACCGAACACATTAACCAGCTAAGTTGCCTTCATGCTCAAAGTTTTAAATTTCTAACTTGTGTTCGGTTCGACCAAGCATTATACTTTTTTGTAAAAAAAGTTGCTTGTAAAATTTTCCTTGTCCAAACTTTGTTTGCACATACTTGACGCGCTACCCGCGCTCATTATACCTGGGGGCTTCTTTAACAGAAGCTTATTAATTCGGGCTTTATGCCCAACACATGTGTCACACTTCCGCATGTACCTTTTATTCATCATTATATGCATCGATATGACTTAAGTTTTGGCCAAGCTGGGTTGCCTGGCTCCTGTGCTTACCCCTACGTTCCCGATTGTTCGGCTAGGTGGTAAAGGGAGCACCTCTGTGATTGTTACTGCCGGGTCAGCCGGATGTGTACCTTAGACTGAGTGAAGCCGAAATCTAGCGTTCTTCAGGGAATACTCGGTCGGTGAACTAAAAGATGATTTCTTACCTATTTATTTACCTGCCCCCAGATGTTTTTCTGCTCTTTTCGCAGTCCGGACATGCACTTTAGGGCATGCCTCCCAGGGAAAGGAACCCCTAACGGAACTATTCTCCCTGGAAGATGTTTCTTACTAACCATGTAATATAACATAACTAGTTGGGCACTTGTCTGATAAAGCACTAATGACCCCTACGCCTGGTCTCCACGCATGCCCCGGTTTTTATAACCGCGAGGGTATTCGGACACACTCCGGACTATTGGGTCCAGAGGTTGAAGCGAAAAGGTCTGCTATGACAAACGATCTACAATCCGGCTAGAAGACATTCTACATGTCACCTTACATTTTATAGTCAACTTTTACCCAAGTCGCTTGGGGGCTCTTATGTTTATTTGAGCCGTTTCATACTAAGTGTTTTTCTTCTTAGTCGTTGCAAAGTTAAAGCACGGCAGAAGCACTTTTTTTCTAAAGTCCAATTTTCCGATTGGCACCGAACACTTGATCTAGTTCGAACATTAACCTTTTTGGCTTTTCGAGCCCATGACACTTTTAAACTATTTGTGTGTTTTCAGCACAAGTCTCGCAGCGCAATGCCGGACACCTTTAGAGATTCGGTAAAAACATTCTCGGATATTGCTATATATGCATCCGTTTCGAATTGTGTCTTCGGTCAATAGTTGGGTTGCCCGGCTCCTGCGCTTGCCTCCTATGTTCCGCTTTGTTCGGCTAGGTGTGCAAAGGGAGAACCACTGCGATTGTGCTTCCAGCTCGCATGGTCAAGCACCTCAGTGGAGAAAGCCGAAAACTGACTGTCACAATAGGTGTAAACTGGTCAGCGATCCGATGACTATATTAAATGACGGGCCATTCATAAAATTGGCCGAAGTGTTTCCGGCTTGACCTCGACTGTCTCCGAACACTACCGGGGGCTAGTAACTGGCCTCCCAAACTAAATCCTCAATATTTTGCTCTTACATTGGAGCTGAGGTTTCATGATCATGTTTAGCATGACAACCCAAAGAAAGGAACCGATAGCGGGACTATTTTCTTTGGAAGACATTTCTTCTGTTAAACAGTAATATAACATATCTCTCCGTGTACCTTTGTTTATAAAACCGTATGGCCAGATTGCCTTGTTTGTTGTAAATCTTTGCCCTCATAAAGGCTTTATAAAGTAGGACAAACACTGCTCGGCTATTGGCGGAGGAGGTGGAAGCCGATGGTCGGTCAACAAAGTTTTGTCCAATGCGGATCCGAGCATTAATGACGTAAAGTACTTGGATACATAGAGTCATTACACATAATTTGTGATTTTACTATGGATATCGATCCTTAATTCGGCCTCCCGTGCCCGCATTAAGGCTCGGGGGCTACTGGACTTCGGGCTTATTATTTACAAATATTAAGGGGCACATCAATCCCCTGATCTGGTGTTGCCACCCGACCAGTGTCTCGGGGGCTACTGCATTGCCTGTTCTATGCAGAAAATTTTAAGTGCAATACAGTTTCCGAGGAGATTTTGATCCTCAGGTTGGTCGGCCGCACCCAACATGAGTCTCGAGGACTGAGCACGCCGCTTTTTGTGTCCTGAAGTATTCCGCCGAGCTAGGACTTGATCCTCAGACCGATTTTGCAAATCAACATGAGTCTCAGCGGCTACGGGGATCAGCAGTCTTATGTCATCCTTCATGTGCATCTCGGGTTTTAGACCGATACCCACCTTGAGGGCTACTGGCACCAATCAAAAATATTGACAAAAATCGGCCCACATTCGGGGTGGTGCACCACCTCAGAAGCAGTCCGGCGTAAAGCTCGGGCGCTAGTGGCTGGCTCCATAGAGGGCACTTCCGGCATTAAGCTTGGCTAAACTCCTTCAAACTTCTTTAAATCAAGGTGATTTACGACACCTCGGATACAGTCCGGCGTTGGAGCTCGGATACATAGTCCGGCGTTGGAGCTCGGATACATAGTCCGGCGTTGGAGCTCGGATACCGTCCGGCGTTGGAGCTCAGATACATAGTCCGGCGTTAGAGCTGGGAAGCAGTCCGGCATTGGTGCTCGGCTGCAAAAGATACCTAGAATGCAGTCCGGCGTTGGAGCTCGGACGCAAGAGGACGTTGCCGCCCGGGAACAACTTCAAACCCGAGGTGTGGCATAAAAATAACAAGGCATTGATAAAGGCCGGAAACTTAAAGGGGCTCCTCGGATACCCGACGTGTAAACTCGTCGAATGCATTTCGGCGATCCTCAAGATCGAAGATGAGAAGATTTGTTGAACCAGTTTTCAAGACCAACGACCGAAGATGAAGAACAGTTCGGAAGAATCGAGGAGCGTCCCCAACTTGAAGACCGGTTCAGGGGGCTACTGACGGTGTCCTGGACTAGGGGGTACTCACCACGTCGTCTCCCGATCAGTTGGATTGGGCCAAGGATCCCCATGGCCGTATACTCATGGGCCAGTCCGGACAGTTGCCGCATACAAGGAAGAATCCACAAGACTTGGCGATCAAGACAAAGACTCCTCCCCCACCGGCGTATTCGGCTAGGACTCTTGTTATCCTAGGCCTCTGGTGCATTATATAAACCGAGGCCAGGCTAGTCGATAGAGATATACAATATACAACAACAATCATACCATAGGCTAGCTTCTAGGGTTTAGCCTCCTTGATCTCGTGGTAGATCCACTCTTGTACTACCCATATCATCAATATCAATCAAGCAGGACGTAGGGTTTTACCTCCATCAAGAGGGCCCGAACCTGGGTAAAACATCGTGTCCCTTGTCTCCTATTACCATTGATCCTAAGACGCACTGCTTGGGACCCCCTACCCGAGATACGCCGGTTTTGACACCGACAATGACCGTTTCAGATTCTTGTTTCTAGGCCCAAAGTGCACGTTCATCATTTGAGAATGGTAACTTTCCCTCCAGAGAAAATTTATACACTTTACGACATATATAAGAATTCCAAATTGTAGATGCATCTGCCGTAGTATACAGTGGTAGCGTGAACACATACAGTTTTACTAATTAAGGAGGTGTTTACAGAAAAGGGTTCACCTACTCACCTATTGATCCCGCTTTCTCTTCTATGTGCTTGAGCTTGGGGGTACATTTGAAGTAACAGACATGAGTTTTTCAAACTCTTCATGTACCATCTGTATACCCTTAGTTACTAGTTCAAGTTGATGATGATAATATTACTACCATAATGTAATAGATTGCAGGCTATAATTTACACTATGTATGCATGTTAGAGAAAGTAAACATATTCTAACAATAGATGAAGAGTTTGCAATAACACTGTCCTCTACATCTTTAGGTGTGGCCTGATCTGATTATATAAAAGTTTGTAACATGAATTTCCACAAACAAATTTCCATTCTAGTGGTTAGCATGTCACGAACCTAGCCCCATGCATGGTTCTTAATTTTTATTTTTTTAACACGCAAATAACATCAGTGCCTGGCTAATTTTGCAAAAACATCCTGGAGAAATTAAACCAAGCATGGACAGTCCAAGCTACATCGAGGTAGCATCCATGTGGACAGGTTTTTCTCTTCTGAACTGGTTTTGGCCTTAACTGATCAAATAAACCAGTTTATGGACTAAATTTGACGACTCTTGAGTTATTACTGGACTAAAGCGGGCAATCACTTTGAGTCAATAGACTAGTGGCGCATTTCACTCAAGATTTAGCATATATTGTATTGTGCACAGATTCAAACACAACGATATTGACTCTAAGCAGCATCCCACAATCTCATATGGCATACAACAAGGTTGAGATTACTTGTTAGACTCTGATTTTAGCAGTGATAGGCTGTAGAATGTGGTAAGTTCCAGGAATGTTGAATAATCCAGTTATATTTTCCATTCATTTTTAAATGAAGAGTGTTTCAGCTAGCTAAAATATTTGAATTGAGAAAATAAATATGTTCTTCGGAAAAACCTTGGCAATAACAAACACAACCTTCTAATAGACCTTGTGCAATACAAGTGTGGTCTAATCCTTTGTTGGATATAAAGTGACCCTTTGCAAATATATGAACACTAGCATAAATAACGCGCTTTGCCACACCATGGAGATTTGATGACGTCCTAGAGCGACTATATTATATCATCCAAGGTTATTTGTCGTCCGTGCACAATGGAAAACTTAAAAAAAATTAACAAAAAACTATGGGACTATTTTAGTTCCTCTGTTCAACTCAAGCACACTTTAATGTTGTACGAGTTGGTCCGCTATCTTTTATAGTGAAATATTTAGAATGCAAGCATAATTAATCATTGCTAGAAGTTATGCATGGACGCCTCATTGAGGGTGTGCTTGGCACTGCCGCAACGACGTTGATGCCACCTACACAATGTGTCATGGTTGCACGCGCCACATGGTTACTGAAGGTGGCAAGTGGTGAGCAATAGCCTAGGATTAGCAGTAGGCATCAGGGTCGATTGGGCAAACACAGCGGAGTGGCCATAACGGGATAGGAATTTTTGCTTGTAAATTGCGATAAAACAAATATGTTTCTGATCACAAATCAATTGTACCTACTGAAATCCAGCAAGTTATAAAGGAAAATCGCATAGTTAATTGATAGTAGAATAATATAATTGTGTCCTATATGATCATGTAGTACAATGCAATATCTTCTGACCTGAACTAATATACAAAAGGTAGCATAGTACCGTAATAGTCTGTAGATGCAATACCATAATGTTTGCTTGCATAAAGATACAACCATGCACCAAAACAATGACATCATTGACACGTGCTGAAAGTGCAGGTATGTAAACATGCATTGCTACCTGAATATGCAGGCTCCTCGTGTCACTTCAACGTCATATGCAGGCTCCTTGCGTTTTTTCACTGATTTCACCAGTGTTTTTGTTGTTTTCTCCTGTAGCATCATCAGAAAACTCATGCACATCATTACTAGAAGGATTAGTCAACAATTGATCATCATAATTTGGACCCCCTTGATCAATATTGGTGAGATGCGGAGGTAGGAGGAGAATTTCTTCTCGAAGGCGAGCACCGGCATTTGGATGTAGGGTGGCAAATGGAAATTTTGTTTCGTCAAAAACTACGTCACGAGATATATAGACGCGGCCGGTGGGTACATCTAAACACTTGACACCTTCGTGTTGAGGGCTATACCCTAGAAAAACACATCGTTTTGAGCGGAGCATGAGTTTGCGTTTATTGTATGGGTGAAGATTGGGCCTACAAGCACACCCAAAAACGCGAAGAGATTTGTAGTCTGGTTTTGTGTGAAGAAGTCTTTCTACTGGAGTTTCATTGTAGATGACTCGACTAGGGAGCATATTGATGATATGAACAGTGGTAAGAAAGGCCTCATCCCAAAACTTGTGAGGCATGGAGGCCCCTGCCAGGAGGGATAGCCCAACATCAATTATGTGCCTGTGCTTTCGTTCACCAGAGCCATTCTGTTGATGGGCATGAGGAAATGAAACATGGTGTGATATGCAAAGTGTTTGGAAGAAGGAGTTTAGTTTTTCATACTCCCCCCTCCCCAGTCTGATTGCACTACAAGAATTTTGCTAGAAATTTTTTGTTCAACCAAGGCTTGGAAGTTTTGAAAAACTTGAAAGGCATCGGATCTCTTTTTGAGGAAGTAAATCCATACAAATTTGTTATAGTCATCTATAAAGCTTACATAATACTCGTGTCTACCAACAGAAGTGGGGGCAGGACCCCACACATCAGAGAAAATTAATTGAAGTGGTTTGGTAGAAACACTAGTAGATATTGGATATGTCAATTGATGACTTTTAGCACATTGACATGAATCACAAATAGTTTAGACATTTCGCTCACCAACAAATGGGACTTTATTTTTTCTAAGCAATCTTTCAACTAAAGGAAAAGCAGCATGCCCTAATCGATCGTGCAACCGTGTTGACGAGACTTTGATAACACCATTGGCTTGTTTATTGAGTCTCCTAAGTTCCGGAATCAACGGGTAAAGCCCTCAAACACATCTACCTCGATAGAGAACCTTATTCATTGCCTGGTCCTTGATAAAAAAAGTATGGATGAAACTCGAGGAAAACATGATTATCAAGGGCAATTCTATGAACAGAGAGAACACTTTTAGCAGCACTAGGGACATGCAAGATTTTCTTGAGATGAAATGAATGGTGAGGTGTACGAAAAATAGAATGACCAATATGACAAATCTGCATACCTTCTCCACTTGCCGTGTGGATGTGATCTTTGCCACGGTACTTTTCGTTCATCGTGACCTTCTCAAGCTCATTGGTGATGTGTTTAGTGGCGCCACTATCAACATACCAATTGGTGTCGATGTCGTAGGATCTATCAGCCGCGGCAACCACCTTTTCTTCACCTTGGGAATGATCATCATCTTCATCATAACGGTACCAACAATCCTTCGTGGTGTGCCCTGGCTTACCACAAATTTGGCAGCGAGGCATCTCTGGTCGGCCCCGAGTTGGACCCCCGCCACGACGGCCGCGGGATGTGCCGGAGCGGCCGTTGGAGCCGCCGCCACCGCTGTTGCCGCCACCACCTTGTCCTCTAGAGCACCCCTTGGCGCGGGAAGAGCCACGGCCACGTGAGCCACCACCACGGCCACGCACCACAGTGTTGGCACAGGAGTGGAAACCACCGCCCGAGTGGTTGAACTGGGCCATGCGCTGGTCGAAGTTACTGAGCATGGCGTAGAGCTCGTCGAGGAAGACCGGCGTGACGTGTGCGTCGAGGGCGGAGACAAGGGGCTGGTAGTCGACGTCGAGCCCATGGATGATGTAGGAGATGATCTCATCGTCTTAGATGGCCTTCCTCGGAGCGGCAAGCTTGTCGGCGAGGCAACGGAGAGAGGCGAAGTAGGCGGCTGGTTGCCCTTCCGCGCGTTGATGAGCACCGTCTTGATATTGTTCACACGGCTCATGGACTGTGGTGAAAACATACCTGCCAACATGGTCGAGAGCGCGTGCGTCGTGGTGACTGTGGTCACCGTGATGAGTACCTCCTTGGAGAGGGTGTCGAGCAAGTAGCCCAACACCTGCTGATCCTCCCGGGCCCAAATTGGGTGGAGAGGGTTGGGCTCAGCGCTTTCTTTGCCATCCTTGTCCTTGGTGACATGAAGCATGGCTGGCTCCGGCATGGTGCCGTCGACGTAGACGAAGACACCGGTGCCGCACAGATGGGGAGTGACCTGCGTGCGCCACAACACGTAGTTCGTGCGAGTTAGCTTCTCGGTGACCTATCCATTGAGGGTAGGCTGGGATGCGCCGGAGGAGGAGGAGGAAGACATGGCTAGGCTCGTGTAGATGGGATCTCAGTAGATGGGAAGAGATGGGGCTCTGATTACCATGTGCGAACAAGCGGAACATCTTTCTTCGCTCAGGCCGACAGATACGTGTTAATATAGATGGGGCACACCTCCCATAACAGCGCTGATACGTCTCCGTCGTATCTATAATTTTTGTTTGTTCCATGCCAATATTATACAACTTTCATATACTTTTGGCAAGTTTTTATACTATTTTTGGGACTAACAGATTGATCCAGTGCCCAGTGCCAGTTCCTATTTGTTGCACGTTTTATGTTTCGTAGAAACCCCATATCGAACAGAATCCAAACGGGAAAATGGACGGAGAATATTTTTGGAATATTTGGAGAATATGGGAGGAAGAATCAATGCGAGACGGTGCCCGAGGTGGCCACGAGGCAGGGGGCGCCTGCCCCCCTAGGCGCGCCCCTGACCCTCATGGGCCACCCGTAAGGTGGTTGATGCCCTTCTTCGGCCGCAAGAAAGCTAATTTTTAGGGAAAAATTTCACGGCAAAGATTTCAGTCCAATCAGAGTTACGGATCTCGATATATATACGAAACGGTGAAAGGGCAATCAGACAAGAACGCAGAAACAGAGAGAGACAGAGAGACAGATCCAATCTCGGAGGGGCTCTCACCCCTCCCAAGCCATGGAGACCAAGGACCAGAGGTTAAACCCTTCTCCCATCTAGGGAGGAGGTCAAGGAAGAAGAAGAAGGAGGGGGGCTCTCTCCCCCTCGCTTCCGGTGGCGCCGGAGTGCCACCGGGGCCATCATCATCACCGCAATCTTCACCAACAACTTCACCGCCATCATCACCAACTATTTCCCCCTCTATGCAGCGGTGCAACCTCTCTATTACCCGCTGCAATCTCTACTTAAACATGGTGCTAAACGCTATATATTATTTCCCAATGATGTATGTCTATCCTATGATGTTTGAGTAGATCCGTTTTGTCCTATGGGTTATTTGATGATCAAGATTGGTTTGAGTTGCATGTTTTAGTATTGGTGCTCTCCGTGTTGCGCAAGCGTGAGGGATTCCCGTTGTAGGGTTTGCAATATGTTCATGATTTGCTTATGGTGGGTGGCGTGAGTGACAGAAGCACATACCCGAGTAAGTAGGTTGTTTGCGTATGGGATAAACAGGACTTGATGCTTTAATGCTATGGTTGGGTTTTACCTTAATGATCTTTAGTAGTTGCGGATGCTTGCTAGAGTTCCAATCATAAGTGCATATGATCCAAGTATAGAAAGTATGTTAGCTTATGCCTCTCCCTCAAATAAAATTGCAATAGTGATTACCGGTCTAGTTAACGATTGCCTAGGGACAAATAACTGTCTCGTGACAAAAAGCTCTCTACTAAAACCAATTTAGTTGTGTATTCATCTAAACAGCCCCTAGCTTTTATTTATCCTCTCTTTTTATTCTTGCAAGCCTATCCAAAAACACCTACAAAGTACTTCTAGTTTCATACTTGTTCTAGGTAAAGCGAACGTCAAGCGTGCGTAGAGTTGTATCGGTGGTCGATAGAACTTGAGGGAATATTTTTTCTACCTTTAGCTCCTCGTTGGGTTCGACAATCTTACTTATCGAAAGAGGCTACAATTGATCCCCTATACTTGTGGGTTATCATCCACCACGGACCTACGGGTCCATAGCTAGTAGCTAGATGGCTTCTTCTCTCTCTTTGATTCTCAATACCATGTTCTCCTCGATGCTCTTGGAGATCTATCCAATGCAATCTTCTTTTGTGGTGTGTTTGTCGAGATCCGATGAATTGTGGATTTATGATCAACTTATCTATGAATATTATTTGAATCTTCTCTGAATTATTATATGCATGACTAGGTATCTTTGTATTTCTCTTCGAATTATCAGTTTGGTTTGGCCAACTAGATTGGTATTTCTTGCAATAGGAGAGGTGCTTAGCTTTGGGTTCAATCTTGTGTGATTTCACCCAGTGACAAAGTAGGGGTAGAGAGACACATATTGCATTGTTGCCATCGAGGATAAAAAAGATGGGGTTTACATCATATTGCTTGAGTTTATTCCTCTACATCATGTCATCTTACTTAATGTGTTACTCTATTCTTTATGAACTTAATACTCTAGATGCAGGCAGGAGCCAGTCGATGTGTGGAGTAATAGTAGTAGATGCACGTAGGAGTCGGTCTACTTGACACGGACGTGATGCCTATATTGCATAATCATTGTCGTGGATATCGTCATAACTTTACACTTTTCTATCAATTGCTCGACAGTAATTTGTTCACCCACGTATTATTTGACTTCAAGATAGAAGCCTCTAGTGAAGCCTATGGCCCCCGGGTCTATTTTCCATCATATTAGTTTCCGATCTAGTATTTTGCAATCTTTTACTTTCAAATCTGTACACCAAAACCCCAAAAATATTTTATCTTCTGTTTATCTATCACTATCAGATCTCAACTTTGCAAGTGACCGTGAAGGGATTGACAACCCCTTTATCACGTTGGGTGCAAGTGTTTGATTGTTTGTGCAGGTATTGGTGATTTGCGCGTTCTTCTGCTACTGGATTGATACCTTGGTTCTTAATTGAGGGAAATACTTATCTCTACTTTGTTGCATCACCCTTTACTCTTCAAAGGAAAAACCAACACAAGCTCAAGAAGTAGCAACTACCCAATCTACCATAGGTTACAATAGCATAAAATGCATGCAAGAATCAACACCATTGATGGTCACCAATTCTAGAGTTAATGTTATAGGGTAAGATTGGAATTCTTACTTTACCTACATTATGTCATCATGCATGCTTCAAGCATTACTCTGTTTGTTATGAACTTAATACCTTGCAATGCATGTTGGATAGCAGTCAAGGGGTGGAGTAATAGTAGTAGGCGTCAGTAAGTTTAACGATCTACTTGTCACGGACGTAATGCCTATATATTGATCATGCCATGAATATAATCATAACTATGCGCTATTCTATCAATTGCCCAACAGTAATCTATTTATCCAGCGTTGCTATGCTCATGAGAGAGATGCCTCTAGTGAACGCTATGGCCTCCGAGTCCATTCACTTTAGATTTATGAAAACCTTAAAAATATTTGCAGCAATTTATTTACCTCCATTACCCTTTGTATTTTATCTATCTACCACTATCAAATTTAATTCTTGCAATTAACGAGCACAAGGGGATTGACAACCTGCTTGCCCGCTTTGGGTGCAAGCATTTGCCTTGTTTGTGTCCATGTACCATTTATCTTGTTTGGTTGGTGTCTCCTACTAGTTCGATAATCTTGGTTGTCAACTGAGGGGAATACTATCTGCTATTATACTACATCACCCTTTCTCTTCGGGAAAATCCTAATGCCTATCACAAGTAACAATAATCCGTCACCAGCAATCGGTCTGCTGGTTTGACCGGCCAAAGATTCTAACAAATGGGGCCAACAGTTGTTGACGTGGCTATTTCCAAGTGGGTCCGTCATAGGTTTTCTCATCGGCGGTCCCCGTCAGTAATAAGTCAGGCGTCAGTTTCATTCGGTCAACATTGCTGACATATGTGCCTAA
The DNA here is from genome assembly GCF_018294505.1 of Triticum aestivum. Classification (NCBI taxonomy): domain Eukaryota; kingdom Viridiplantae; phylum Streptophyta; class Magnoliopsida; order Poales; family Poaceae; genus Triticum; species Triticum aestivum. The sequence goes on along the minus strand of NC_057813.1, from coordinate 713,848,322 downwards.
AAGATGCTGACGTGGCTGCTTACATGTGGGACCAGGCAGTATTTTTCCTGTGACGATGACAGTCACCAACAATTATGATATTGTCATTTGACCAGTTAATGATTCTGACATGTCGGCCGAATGTAGTATGTGGATGCTGGCAAGCGGGTCCTTGCGTGGGTGGTGTGTCTTCTTACATGTGGGCCTATACACTGGTGACAGTCTGCATAACCATCACAGTTTGTAGGCGCGGTCAATTTTGTTTTATATTGCAATTCACGGGCATATTTAATACAAAATCATTTTTAAAATAATTTTAATATGAATTTGTGCAAAATATGAATTTGAATGCAAATTTAGCTCTCGCTATTGCTATTAAACCTCAAACTTGATAATTGTCAAACAATAACTAACCATGAGACAGAACCACAGTATAAAATTAGACACATGACTTAGTTTCATTTCTCAGATGTACTAATGGCCTAATAGGATCCTGGTGATGCAATCCTGGGGATGAAGTGTAGTATTCCATCAATATCATCAAGCCTCTGTTCGATAGCCAATTTCTCTTCGTTTGCATTCTCGACGAGTTCAGGTTCTTCCCACTGCTCTACAAGGGCAGTGTTGATGTATTCAACACGGTTATGCAGATCTAATAGGAATGCAAATTTCAGACCTTCAATTTTAGCATGTTTCTCTCGCAGGGCCTTCTTGACACCTTCTAATACTTTTTGCTGCTTTGCGAGGGTAATCTTCAAATATACTTGGCCATGCTGCACATCTGGCACGAGATGCTTCACAGATTCTTCACAACTTGAAGTTCTAGCTGCAGCCATGCTAGGGCCTTCTTCAAAGCATCCAGTTCATCATGCAGGTTTAACACGGCATGCTCAACGGCGTCTGGTTTTTCTAGCTGCACTTCCAGGGCATTGGTGATCGTTTCAGATTCTTGTTTCTGGGCCCAAAGTGCACGTTCATCATTTGAGAATGGTAACTTTCCCTACAGAGAAAATTTATACACTTTACGACATATATAAGAATTCCAAATTGTAGATGCATCTACCGTAGTATACAGTGGTAGCGTGAACACATACAGTTTTACTAATTAAGGAGGTGTTTACAGAAAAGGGTTCACCTACTCACCTGTTGATCCCGCTTTCTCTTCTATGTGCTTGAGCTTGGGGGTACATTTGAAGTAACAGACATGAGTTTTTCAAACTCTTCATGTACCATCTGTATACCCTTAGTTACTAGTTCAAGTTGATGATGATAATATTACTACCATAATGTAATAGATTGCAGGCTACAATTTACACTATATATGCATGTTAGAGAAAGTAAACATATTCTAACAATAGATGAAGAGTTTGCAATAACACTGTCCACTACATCTTTAGCTGTGGCCTGATCTGATTATATAAAAGTTTGTAACATGAATTTCCACAAACAAATTTCCATTCTAGTGGTTAGCATGTCACGAACCTAGCCCCATGCATCGTTCTTAATTTTTATTTTTTTAACACGCAAATAACATCAGTGCCTGGCTAATTTTGCAAAAAAATCCTGGAGAAATTAAACCAAGCATGGACAGTCCAAGCTACAACGAGGTAGCATCCATGTGGACAGGGTTTTCACTTCTGAACTGGTTTTGGCCTTAACTGATCAAATAAACCAGTTTATGGACTAAATTTGACGACTCTTGAGTTATTACTGGACTAAAGCGGGCAATCACTTTGAGTCAATAGACTAGTGGCGCATTTCACTCAAGATTTAGCATATATTGTATTGTGCACAGATCGAAACACAATGATATTGACTCTAAGCAGCATTCCACAATCTCATATGGAATACAACAAGGTTGAGATTACTTGTTAGACTCCGATTTTAGCAGTGATAGGTTGTAGAATGTGGTAAGTTCCAGGAATGTTGAATAATCCAGTTATATTTTCCATTCATTTTTAAATGAAGAGTGTTTCAGCTAGCTAAAATATTTGAATTGAGAAAATAAATATGTTCTTCGGAAAAACCTTGGCAATAACAAACACAACCTTCTAATAGACCTTGTGAAATACAAGTGTGGTCTAATCCTTTGTTGGATATAAAGTGACCCTTTGCAAATATATGAACACTAGCATGAATAACGTGCTTTGGCACACCATGCAGATTTGAGGACGTCCTAGAGCGACTATATTATATCATCGAAGGTTATTTGTCATCCGTGCACGATGGAAAACTTACAAAAAATTAACAAAAAACTATGGGACTATTTTAGTTCCTCTGTTCAACTCAAGCACACTTTAATGTTGTATGAGTTGGCCCGCTGTCTTTTATAGTGAAATATTTAGAATGCAAGCATAATTAATCATTGCTAGAAGTTATGCATGGACGCCTCATTGAGGGTGTGCTTGGCACTGCCGCCACGACGTTGATGCCACCTACACAATGTGTCATTGTTGCACGCGCCACATGGTTACTGAAGGTGGCAAGTGGTGAGCAATAGCCTAGGATTAGCAGTAGGCATCAGGGTCGATTGGGCAAACACAGCGGAGTGGCCATAACGGGATAGGAACTTTTGCTTGTAAATTGCGATAAAACAAATATGTTTCTGATCACAAATCAATTGTACCTACTGAAATCCAGCAAGTTATAAAGGAAAATCGCATAGTTAATTGATAGTAGAATAATACAATTGTGTCCTATATGATCATGTAGTACAATGCAATATCTTCTGACCTGAACTAATATACAAAAGGTAGCATAGTACCGTAATAGTCTGTAGATGCAATACCATAATGTTTGCTTGCACAAAGATACAACCATGCACCAAAACAATGACATCATTGACACGTGCTGAAAGTGCAGGTATGTAAACATGCATTGCTACCTGAATATGCAGGCTCCTCGTGTCACTTCAACGTCATATGCAGGCTCCTCGCGTTTTTTCACTGATTTCACCAGTGTTTTTGTTGTTTTCTCCTGTAGCATCATCAGAAAACTCATGCACAGCATTACTAGCAGGATTAGTCAACAATTGATCATCATAATTTGGACCCCCTTGATCAATATTGGTGAGATGCGGAGGTAGGAGGAGAATTTCTTCTCGAAGGCGAGCACCGGCATTTGGATGTAGGGTGGCAAATGGAAATTTTGTTTCGTCAAAAACTACGTCACGAGATATATAGACGCGGCCGGTGGGTACATCTAAACACTTGACACCTTCGTGTTGAGGGCTATACCCTAGAAAAGCACATCGTTTTGAGCGGAGCATGAGTTTGCGTTTATTGTATGGGTGAAGATTGGGCCTACAAGCACACCCAAAAACGCGAAGAGATTTGTAGTCTGGTTTTGTGTGAAGAAGTCTTTCTACTGGAGTTTCATTGTAGATGACTCGACTAGGGAGCATATTGATGATATGAACAGTGGTAAGAAAGGACTCATCCCAAAACTTGTGAGGCATGGAGGCCCCTGCCAGGAGGGATAGCCCAACATCAATTATGTGCCTGTGCTTTCGTTCACCAGAGCCATTCTGTTGATGGGCATGAGGGCATGAAACATTGTGTGATATGCAAAGTGTTTGGAAGAAGGAGTTTAGTTTTTCATACTCCCCCCTCCCCAGTCTGATTGCACTACAAGAATTTTGCTAGAAAATTTTTGTTCAACCAAGGCTTGGAAGTTTTGAAAAACTTGAAAGGCATCGCATCTCCTTTTGAGGAAGTAAATCCATACAAATTTGTTATAGTCATCTATAAAGCTTACATAATACTCGTGTCTACCAACAGAAGTGGGGGCAGGACCCCACACATCAGAGAAAATTAATTGAAGTGGTTTGGTAGAAACACTAGTAGATATTGGATATGGCAATTGATGATTTTTAGCACATTGGCAGGAATCACAAATAGTTTTGACATTTCGCTCACCAACAAATGGGACTTTATTTTTCCTAAGCAATCTTTCAACTAAAGGAAAAGCAGCATGCCCTAATCGATCGTGCAACCGTGTTGACGAGACTTTGATAACACCATTGGCTTGTTTATTGAGTCTCCTAAGTTCCGGAATCAACGGGTAAAGCCCTCAAACACATCTACCTCGATAGAGAACCTTATTCATTGCCTGGTCCTTGATAAAAAACGTATGGATGAAACTCGAGGAAAACATGATTATCAAGGGCAATTCTATGAACAGAGAGAAGACTTTTAGCAGCACTAGGAACATGCAAGATTTTCTTGAGATGAATTGAATGGTGAGGGGTACGAAAAATAGAATGACCAATGTGACAAATCTTCATGCCTTCTCCACTTGCCGTGTGGATGTGATCTTTTCCATGATACTTTTCCTTCATCGTGACCTTCTCAAGCTCATTGGTGATGTGATTTGTGGCGCCACTATCAACATACCAATTGGTGTCGATGTCGTAGGATCCATCAGCCGCGGCGACCACCTTTTCTTCATCTTGGGAATCATCATCATATTCATCATAATGGTACCAGCAATCCTTCGTGGTGTGCCCTGGCTTACCACAAATTGGGCAGCGATGCATCTCTGGTCGGCCCCGAGTTGGACCCCCGCCACGACGGCCGCGGGATGCGCTGAAGCGGCCGTTGGAGCCGCCGCCACCGCTGTTGCCGCCACCACCTTGTCCTCTAGAGTGCCCCTTGACGCGGGAAGAGCCACGGCCACGTGAGCCACCACCACGGCCACACACCACGGTGTTGGCAGAGGAGCGGAAACCACCGCCCGAGTGGTTGAACTGGGCCATGCGCTGGTCGAAGTTACTGAGCATGGCGTAGAGCTCGTCGAGGAAGACCGGCGTGACGCGTGCGTCGAGGGCGGAGACGAGGGTCTGGTAGTCGACGTCGAGCCCATGGAGGATGTAGGAGATAATCTCATCGTCTGGGATGGCCTTCCCCGGAGCGGCAAGTTTGTCGGCGAGGCCACGGAGAGAGGCGAAGTAGGCGGCTGGTTGCCCATCTGCGTGTTGATGAGCACCGTCCTAATATTGTTCACATGGCTCATGGAGTGCGATGAAAACATACCTGTCAATATGGTCCAGAGCGCGTGCGTCGTGGTGACTATGGTCACCGTGATGAGTACCTCCTTGGAGAGGGTGTCGAGCAAGTAGCCCAACACCTGCTGATCCTCCCGGACCCAAATTGGGTGGAGAGGGTTGGGCTCAGCGCTTTCTTTGCCATCCATGTCCTTGGTGACATGAAGCATGGCCGGCTCCGGCATGGTGCCGTCGACGTAGCCGAAGACATCGGTGCCGCACAGATGGGGAGTGACCTGCGTGCGCCACAACATGTAGTTCGTGCGAGTTAGCTTCTCGATGACCTATCCATTGAGGGTAGGCTGGGATGCGCCAGAGGAGGAGGAGGAATACATGGCTAGGCTCGTGTAGATGGGATCTCAGTAGATGGGAAGAGATGGGGCTCTGATTACCATGTGCGAACTAGCGGAACATCTTTCCTCGCTGAGGCCGACAGATACATGTTAATATAGATGGGGCACACCTCCCATAACAACGCTGATACGTCTCCGTCGTATCTATAATTTTTGTTTGTTCCATGCCAATATTATACAACTTTCATATACTTTTGGCAACTTTTTATACTATTTTTGGGACTAACATATTGATCCAGTGCCCAGTGCCAGTTCATGTTTGGTGCATGTTTTATGTTTCGCAGAAACCCCATATCAAACAGAATCCAAACGGGAAAACGGAAGGAGAATATTTTTGGAATATTTGGAGAATATGGGAGGAAGAATCAACGCGAGACGGTGCCCGAGGTGGCCACGAGGCAGGGGGGCGCGCCTGCCCCCCTAGGCGCGCCCCTGACCCTCGTGGGCCACCCGTAAGGTAGTTGATGCCCTTCTTCGGCCGCAAGAAAGCTAATTTTTAGGGGAAAAAATCACGGCGAAGATTTTAGTCCAATCAGAGTTACGGATCTCCATATATATACGAAACGGTGAAAGGGCAGTCAGACAAGAACGCAGAAACAGAGAGAGACAGAGAGACAAATCCAATCTCGGAGGGGCTCTCGCCCCTCCCAAGCCATGGAGACTAAGGACCAGAGGGGAAACCCTTCTCCCATCTAGGGAGGAGGTCAAGGAAGAAGAAGAAGGAGGGGGATCTCTCCCCCTTGCTTCCGGTGGCGTCAGAGTGCCACCGGGGCCATCATCATCACCGCAATCTTCACCAACAACTTCACCACCATCATCACCAACTCTTCCCCCCTCTATGCAGAAGTGTAACCTCTCTCTTACCCGCTGCAATCTATACTTAAACATGGTGCTCAACGCTATATATTATTTCCCAATGATGTATGTCTATCCTATTATGTTTGAGTAGATCCGTTTTGTCCTATGGGTTATTTGATGATCAAGATTGGTTTGAGTTGCATGTTTTATTATTGGTGCTCTCCGTGTTGCGCAAGCATGAGGGATTCCCGCTGTAGGGTTTGCAATATGTTCATGATTTGCTTATGGTGGGTGGCGTGAGTGACAGAAGCACATACCCAAGTAAGTAGGTTGTTTGCGTATGGGATAAAGAGGACTTGATGCTTTAATGCTATGGTTGGGTTTTACCTTAATGATCTTTAGTAGTTGCGGATGCTTGCTAGATTTCCAATCGTAAGTGCATATGATCCAAGTAGAGAAAGTATGTTAGCTTATGCCTCTCCCTCAAATAAAATTGCAATAGTGATTACCGGTCTAGTTATCGATTGCCTAGGGACAAATAACTGTCTCGTGACAAAAAGCTCTCTACTAAAACCAATTTAGTTGTGTCTTCATCTAAACAGCCCCTAGCTTTTATTTACGCTCTCTTTATATTCTTGCAAGCCTATCCAAAAACACCTACAAAGTACTTCTAGTTTCATACTTATTCTAGGTAAAGCGAACGTCAAGCGTGCGTAGAGTTGTATCGGTGGTCGATAGAACTTGAGAGAATATTTTTTCTACCTTTAGCTCCTCGTTGGGTTCGACACTCTTACTTATCGAAAGAGGCTACAATTGATCCCCTATACTTGTGGGTTATCATCCACCACGGACCTACGGGTCCATAGCTAGTAGCTAGATGGCTTCTTCTCTCTCTTTGATTCTCAATACCATGTTCTCCTCAATGCTCTTGGAGATCTATCCAATGCAATCTTCTTTTGTGGTGTGTTTGTCGAGATCCGATGAATTGTGGATTTATGATCAACTTATCTATGAATATTATTTGAATCTTCTCTGAATTATTATATGCATGACTAGGTATCTTTGTATTTCTCTTCGAATTATCAGTTTGGTTTGGCCAACTAGATTGGTATTTCTTGCAATAGGAGAGGTGCTTAGCTTTGGGTTCAATCTTGTGTGATTTCACCTAGTGACAAAGTAGGGGTAGAGAGACACATATTGCATTGTTTCCATCGAGGATAAAAAGATGGGGTTTACATCATATTGCTTGAGTTTATTCCTCTACATCATGTCATCTTACTTAATGTGTTACTCTATTCTTTATGAACTTAATACTCTAGATGCAAGCAGGAGCCAGTCGATGTGTGGAGTAATAGTAGTAGATGCACGTAGGAGTCGGTCTACTTGACACGGACGTGATGCCTATATTGCATAATCATTGCCGTGGATATCGTCATAACTTTGCACTTTTCTATCAATTGCTCGACAGTAATTTGTTCACCCACCGTATTATTTGACTTCAAGAGAGAAGCCTCTAGTGAAGCCTATGGCCCCCGGGTCTATTTTCCATCATATTAGTTTCCGATCTAGTATTTTGCAATCTTTTACTTTCAAATCTATACACCAAAAACCCAAAAATATTTTATCTTTTGTTTATCTATCACTATCAGATCTCACCTTTGCAAGTGACCGTGAAGGGATTGACAACCCCTTTATCACGTTGGGTGCAAGTGTTTGATTGTTTGTGCAGGTATTGGTGATTTACGCGTTCTTCTCCTACTGGATTGATACCTTGGTTCTTAACTGAGGGAAATACTTATCTCTACTTTGTTGCATCACCCTTTCCTCTTCAAAGGAAAAACCAACACAAGCTCAAGAAGTAGCAACTACCCAATCTACCATAGGTTACAATAGCATAAAATGCATGTAAGAATCAACACCATTGATGGTCACCAATTCTAGAGTTAATGTTATAGGGTAAGATTGGAATTCTTACTTTACCTACATTATGTCATCATGCATGCTTCAAGCATTACTCTGTTTGTTATGAACTTAATACCTTGCAATGCATGTTGGATAGCAGTCAAGGGGTGGAGTAATAGTAGTAGGCGTCAGTAAGTTTAACGATCTACTTGTCACGGACGTAATGCCTATATATTGATCATGCCATGAATATCATCATAACTATGCGCTATTCTATCAATTGCCCAACAGTAATCTATTTATCCAGCGTTGCTATGCTCATGAGAGAGATGCCTCTAGTGAATGATATGGCCTCCGAGTCCATTCACTTTAGATTTATGAAAACCTTAAAAATATTTGCAGCAATTTATTTACCTCCATTACCCTTTATATTTTATCTATCTACCACTATCAAATTAAATTCTTGCAATTAACGAGCACAAGGGGATTGACAACCTGCTTGCCCGCTTTGGGTGCAAGTATTTGCCTTGTTTGTGTCTAGGTACCATTTATCTTGTTTGCTTGGTGTCTCCTACTAGTTCGATAATCTTGGTTGTCAACTGAGGGGAATACTATCTGCTATTATACTACATCACCCTTTCTCTTCGGGAAAATCCTAATGCCTATCACAAGTAAAAATAATCTGTCACCAGCAATCGGTCTGCTGGTTTGACCGGCCAAAGATTCTAACAAATGGGGCCAACAGTTGTTGACGTGGCTATTTCCAAGTGGGTCCGTCATAGGTTTTCTCATCGGCGGTCCCCGTCAGTAATAAGTCAGGCGTCAGTTTTATTTGGTCAACATTGCTGACATATGTGCCTAAAAGATGCTGACGTGGCTACTTACATGTGGGACCAGGCATTATTTTTTCTGTGACGATCACAGTCACCAACAATTATGATATTGTCATTTGACCAGTTAATGATTCTGACATGTCGGCCGAATGTAGTATGTGGATGCTAGCAAGCGGGTCCTTGCGTGGGTGGTGTGTCTTCTTACATGTGGGCCTATACACTGGTGACAGTGTGCATAACCATCACAGTTTGTAGGCGCAGTCAATTTTGTTTTATATTGCAATTCACGGCCATATTTAATACAAAATCATTTTTAAAATAATTTTAATATGAATTTGTGCAAAATATGAATTTGAATGCAAATTTAGCTCTCGCTATTGCTATTAAACCTCAAACTTGACGACATATATAAGAATTCCAAATTGTAGATGCATCTGCCGTAGTATACAGTGGTAGCGTGAACACATACAGTTTTACTAATTAAGGAGGTGTTTACAGAAAAGGGTTCACCTACTCACCTATTGATCCCGCTTTCTCTTCTATGTGCTTGAGCTTGGGGGTACATTTGAAGTAACAGACATGAGTTTTTCAAACTCTTCATGTACCATCTGTATACCCTTAGTTAGTAGTTCAAGTTGATGATGATAATATTACTACCATAATGTAATAGATTGCAGGCTACAATTTACACTATGTATGCATGTTAGAGAAAGTAAACATATTCTAACAATAGATGAAGAGTTTGCAATAACACTGTCCTCTACATCTTTAGGTGTGGCCTGATCTGATTATATAAAAGTTTGTAACATGAATTTCCACAAACAAATTTCCATTCTAGTGGTTAGCATGTCACGAACCTAGCCCCATGCATTGTTCTTAATTTTTATTTTTTTAACACGCAAATAACATCAGTGCCTGGCTAATTTTGCAAAAAAAATCCTGGAGAAATTAAACCAAGCATGGACCGTCCAAGCTACACCGAGGCAGCATCCATGTGGACAGGTTTTTCTCTTCTGAACTGGTTTTGGCCTTAACTGATCAAATAAACCAGTTTATGGACTAAATTTGACGACTCTTGAGTTATTACTGGACTAAAGTGGGAAATCACTTTGAGTCAATAGACTAGTGGCACATTTCACTCAAGATTTAGCATATATTGTATTGTGCACAGATCCAAACACAATGATATTGACTCTAAGCAGCATCCCACAATCTCATATGGCATACAACAAGGTTGAGATTACTTGTTAGACTCCGATTTTAGCAGTGATAGGCTGTAGAATGTGGTAAGTTCCAGGAATGTTGAATAATCCAGTTATATTTTCCATTCATTTTTAAATGAAGAGTGTTTCAGCTAGCTAAAATATTTGAATTGAGAAAATAAATATGTTCTTCGGAAAAACCTTGGCAATAACAAACACAACCTTCGAATAGACCTTCTGCAATACAAGTGTGGTCTAATCCTTTGTTGGATATAAAGTGACCCTTTGCAAATATATGAACACTAGCATGAATAACGCGCTTTGCCACACCATGGAGATTTGAGGACGTCCTAGAGCGACTATATTATATCATCCAAGGTTATTTGTCGTCCGTGCACGATGGAAAACTTAAAAAAATAACAAAAAACTATGGGACTATTTTAGTTCCTCTGTTCAACTCAAGCACACTTTATTGTTGTATGAGTTGGTATGCTATCTTTTATAGTGAAATATTTAGAATGCAAGCATGATTAATCATTGCTAGAAGTTATGCATGGACGCCTCATTGAGGGTGTGCTTGGCACTGCCGCAACGACGTTGATGCCACCTACACAATGTGTCGTTGTTGCACGCGCCACATGGTTACTGAAGGTGGCAAGTGGTGAGCAATGGCCTATGATTAGCAGTGGGCATCAGGGTCGATGGGGCAAACACAGTGGAGTGGCCACAACGGGATAGGAATTTTTGCTTGTAAATTGCGATAAAACAAATATGTTTCTGATCACAAATCAATTGTACCTACTGAAATCCAGCAAGTTATATAGGAAAATCGCATAGTTAATTGATAGTAGAATAATACAATTGTGTCCTATATGATCATGAAGTAGAATGCAATATCTTCTGACCTGAACTAATATACAAAAGGTAGCATAGTACCGTAATAGTCTGTAGATGCAATACCATAATGTTTGCTTGCATAAAGATACAACCATGCACCAAAACAGTGACATCATTGACACGTGCTGAAAGTGCAGGTATGTAAACATGCATTGCTACCTGAATATGCAGGCTCCTCGTGTCACTTCAACGTCATAGCATTGGACCACACATGTGGAATAGCTCTCAATTTCAGGTCATACTTTTTGCTTACCGCAAACCCAAATTTCTCGGACATGTCAAACGAAGCAAGGTTAGCACCATCAGGGAGCATCCAATCGAAGTGATACAAAAGGTTTGCTAGTGCCATCTCAGTGATTGATGAGCTAAACTGAATCCCCGGGCATTGCCGTCTCCCAGCTCCGAAGGGAATGAACTCAAAGTATGTCCCTTTGTAGTTCACATTGTTATTTTCAAATCTCTCTGGCATGAACTCTTCAGGATTGATCCAATATCTAGGATCCCTAGAAATTGCGAAAATATTAATATAAACATTAGTACCTTTAGGGATATCATAACCCATAACTGTACAATCCTCTCTAGCCATGCGGGGAATCAGAGGACCCGGCGGATGCAACCTAAGGGCCTCCTTGAGGATCATCGGCATATAGTGGAGTTCACCAAGGTCACTATTAGTGATGACAGATCGACCTTCACCCAACACATCGCGTACTTCATGCTGTGCTTTAGCCATAGTGTGAGGGTTGTGCATAAGCTCTGATATGACCCATGCCAAAGTGTTCCCTGTGGTCTCCGTAGCCCCTGCAAATACGTCCTGCAAACCAAAAATAATCATGAAAAATGCAATGTTAAAGCATTGATGTATGTGCATATTATGTCTTCTCTCCGTGTGTGTGTATATAGAGTATAGAGCTATTCCATAACCGGCCGAAAAATATTACTATCTCCGTCCGGAATTACTTGTCGCTCAGATGTATCTAGCACTACATTTGAGCGACAAGTAATTCAGGACAAAATATTTTTCTACAACCGGGTCGGCCTGCATAGAAGCCGGTATCTAATTTGTGAATCTAAAATGGTGCTAGAACAAATGGATATATCTAGCACTACATTTGAGCGACAAGTAATTAGATATCGGCTTCTATGCGCTACCCACCTCCCTCTAACCCGTCCCGCTCGGGTCATTGAGTCGCTACGAGAAACTCCCCCCCTTGCCGTGTTGAGAATTGAGATCGTGCCCTTCATCAATGGTTCATTCCAGGTCCTTGTGGAATCCCCAACGGTATGTGCAGATTTATGAAATTGCAAGTGATCCGGTCGATATGACGACTCTGTTAAAATTGCTCTTAGCTTCCCCCATAAAGCTGGAGGGAGTGGATGCCGACCTGCCTACACACTAGTGTGTATTTATTACTTTTGTTATGTTATTTTTCGTGGTTCCACCATTTTTTATGTATCGATATTAGTATTTTGGTTTTCATGTTAATTTTTTTTTCAAAATTTTGTTATTATCCTTCCTTTTCATGTACTTTTTTTATTTTTCCTCGCTTGTTGATTGACTCATAATTTATATGTTTTTATTTACTTCACGCAGAGAATAAATGGCCTTCAGAACCAAGTGCGGTTCTTTTCACAGTTAAGTTTTGGATTAATGATTGGAGCACTTTGTAGGCGAAGTAGCACCTGGAAGGAGTCGCGGCTGAAATCGTTCATGCCAAACGCAGTCGGGCGTCCTGGATTCTCAGGCTCGATGGTGGTTGAACTTTCAAATGTTGGTCTGGGGAAAGTAATGCTTGCCGAGAAGGAAATATGTAGCGTTTATTTTGAGTAATCTTTTTTGCTTTTGTTGTAATAATTGAACCGCAGAAATGCTTATAGGATTTGGTTGTGAGTGGTTACCTGGGCTGTTCAGGCAACTGGTAATCTTTTTGCTGGGGAAGAAAAAAAAAGCCAGCTGATAGGTGTGCATCTTCTATGGGTTTATCTAGTGGTGTTGTGTTTTGGTTGTAAGCAGACTCGTTGGTTTCGTTAATGAAATTGGGGAGCCATCCCTTTTATTATTATTTTTTTACTTCATGTAGCCAATACATAATTTTTTTCCTGAGATACACAATCACTTACTGTGAAAGCTATGAGCACTAGTTTCAAATGCATGAATATTTATTGTGAGATATATGAATATATCTTTTTAAAGTGCGTGAATATTCTAACGCCGTGGTGTGAACTAAGCACGCACATTCTAATGCCTGGTGTGAACTAAGCATAACTGATGAGATACATACCATTTTTTTTCACGTAAAACTTTTGTGCTGGGTCATCCACTGAAAATTCGCGGGGCATGTAGGCACGGGGGTACACACCTGAGAAGCGTTACGCGGCAGCTTGATTGCCTCGCGATTCGTGAAGTAATTGGATCCTGCATGATGGCATCTTAAGTTTTAAGTTTCAATCGTTGAAACTTACGATTTTTCATCTGTAACTTGCGACTTTTTCTCAAAAAAAAAAAAGAAAACACAAACTCGCGACTTTTTCTCGTTTGCTCTTACCAAGTTTCACAGATAAAACTTTAAGGTATTTTTTTGTCGGTCGTAATCACAAAAATCATGATTTTATCAGTCACTTGTACTAAGTTTCAAGAGTTGAAACTTCACATTTATTTTTCAAAATCGTCAAAATGTATTCAAAATGCTCTTATTTGAAGCCCTCGTCACAAGAAACACGAATATAAAATCAGAAATTAATTTGAACTTTTTATCAAAAAATTGAATTTTGGAAATCAAAAGCCAAAAAATACACACGTGAGGGACTCGGTGCCGGCCCCGTCCCAAATCCTCTCCCGGTCTTCCACTAGCAGACTAGCTTCATATGCTGGTGATTTACACCACCAACGCGAGCTTGCCCGCCAAGCTCTGGCCCATTTGTCCTAGTCAAATCACTTATGAAACGCATTGTGGCGGAGCGTGACACAAAAGACAAGTCATAAGGACATCTTCAAAACTTCAAAACTGACCCTAAATCAGACACCGTATCCGTCCGCACACCGGTCCAGACCGGTGTCCGGATATTGATGTGGAAGTTGGCGATCCAATCCTATACCTACAATTTTCCGCCAACACGCAAGCATCCTCTTCCACGGTTCCACCATCCGTCGCTGCCTCCGCCGTGCAGCACAGCTTCTAACATCGCACATACATCGCATAGCTCAGATTCCAGCATCACATACACACGGCATGGCATGCATATGCACCTTCCCCTATCCATGGCATGCACCTTCCGCCATCCAAGCTATGTACATGTATCACATGCATGCACCTTCCGCCATCCAAGCTATGTACATGCATCACATGCATGCACCTTCCGCCATCCAAGCTATGTACATGCATCACATGCATGCACCTTCCCCCATCCATGATCCATGCACATAGCACCATGCATGCACCTTCCGCTATCCATGTAGATAGCGCATACACCTTGTGAGTTGGTCATGCGAATGTTCGGACTCCCGCAAAGCCTACCTGTTTGGTTACGGTTTGCGGAATTTTGGACGTCTGGACCGCTCTGCAGATCGATAGGGTCGTGTTGGATAACATAATGCATCCGAATAACACGATTTTGACAGTTGCGGATCCAAGGCTGCCTTAAACAGACTATTTGCTGCTAATGGGCCAATTACATGCCAAATCCTAAGAGAAAAGCTTGTAGGGAAGAGTCGGCCATGGCCCAATATGGTCCACGCGACGCTCCCCCACCGAAAATGCTCCGTACGGGCAGTTTTCTACTTGGCAGCATCGTAGTTTCCCTTCCTACTAGAGGCTCTTCGTGCTAGGATAAACTTCTCGTTGTCTGGGTGTTATGAGTTGTTTGATGTTGATGATTGTTGTTGCATACCACGTGACAATATTAGTCTTTATCTATTAGTGTTACGCTACTAATTTGGAGGTAGGTAAGGCGCTCTTAATTTTCATAATAATTTGGTCATGTACACCTTCAATATCCTGACTAGATTCTGACATCGTATTTGTTGTTTCATAGAGTAGATCTATTTAGTGTCATCTTTTATATTTAAATTACTGTTATTATTATCCCGCAAAAAAAATTACTGTTACTATTCTGGTTGCTTACTAAACAATTCAATACTTGAAGCTGAGAGAAATACTCACATGCAAGACGGCCCCCATTGTCTCCGTGGTGAGAGGAAATTCCAAAGAGTCGTCCTCCTGGAGCGTGAGCAACACGTCCAACATGTCCTCATCGCCTGGGATGGAACGACCCACGCCAGAAGCTCGCGCGGCCTTGCGATTTTCGACGACCTCGGCAATGATGTGATGGATGAGGCCATGGCATCTCTTCATGTCGCGCTCGCCATTGCTCAGCCACCGTACCAACCTCGATGACGGGAAGAGGTCGGCCAGACAAAAGCCGCCCACGAGCTTAAACGCCTTGTCCATCTCCCGGAGGAACTCGCACTGCCGTGCGAACTTGCCGCCGAAAACCGCCCTTGTCACGATGTCGTTGGTGAGTGCCATCACCTTCTCGCTGACGTTGATGGTGGCGCCGGTGGAGGCGGCGGCCGTGATGTCGCGGAGGAGGCTGCCCACCTCCTCGGCCCTGACGCCCTCCATGCGACTCACCTGCGTGGAGCTGAGGAGCTGCACGACGCAGATCTTGCGCATCTGACGCCAGTGGCCGCCATACGGGGCGAACACGATGTCCTTGCCGCCGGAGCTGGCGATGTCCATGGTCGGGCTGCGCGGCCGGTCCACGAACACGAGGTCGTGGGTCTTCATCACCAGCGCCGCGGCGTCGGCGGTGGACACCACCACGGCGGGGACTTCACCTAGCCTGAGGAGCATCAGCGGCCCGTGCCGGCAAGACAGCTGCATCATCGTGCGATGCGGGAGGGCGCTGATGACGTGGTGGAGGCTGCCGATGACCGGGAGCGTCCATGGCCCAGGAGGCAGCTGCTTCTTGTGGGGGTCGGCCTTGCCACCAGAGAGCTTGAGAAACCAAAAGGCCAGCACCGTGGCCGTGGAGAGGGCTATGAAACACAAGCTTAGGAGCCACTCCTCCATGGCACCGTACCGGTGGAAGCTAATTGGCAAGTGACCACCGGGTTGCTTCTTGCAAACTTTGAGATGATACGGGAAGAGAGTATTAGCAAGCCATGTGGTGTCGTTGTGTCGCTGGCCGTCGTGATGGCCACAAGATAGAGAAGGCACGTGGGAACTGGCAACCTCATCTCCTCGGTGGACTCTCTCCACCGCACATCACAATCTCCAGACGGTTCGCCGCTGTTCCTCGCACCACGGACAACAACGTCACCATCCGCAAGGGCTCCATCAAATTTCGGCAACGTGCTTACACAGGTCCCTGACTGTTCTTTTTTTTCCATCAAGTTTGGATTGCTTACCACGAATGTCACGTGGTAGGTCCCTGACTATTCATAAGGGTTCTACAACGCGGATCCCAAACCGAACACCGCATCCATCCGCGGTTCGGGGATCTGTATACTGATGCGGGAGCCGACCATGCAAAGCTATTCACATATGTCTGTTTATATTTCGAAAGAAATTTAATGAAATTGAGCAAATTGATGCATATTTAAACAAACTATACAATATTAATTCATACTTTAATAATTTTTATATAAAACCGGATGATTTACATCTAAACCGAAGCAAACCCATCACATTTGGACATATTTGGACTTAACCGTACTCTAAACCTAATCTAAATAACCGTCGGTGTCCGTTCCCTATGTCCGACATGCCATGAGCCCTGGAACTAAAGCTCTGCTCCCGCAGCCTGGAAGCGGCTAATCAGTTGGCAAGTTAAGGGCCTAATTGGTTTGATGTCAAAAGTTGGCATGTCAAATTTTGGCAACTGTCAAATGTTGGTTAGAGATTTGTTGCATACCAATTTTTGTTGCCAATTTCACAAAAGATTGCCAATGTTAGCAACTTTAGATTTTACCAAATGTTGGCTTGTCAAATATTGGGTATTGGCAATGCCAAATGTTGGTAGCAAACCAATCAGCCTGGCTTCAGCGGAGCGAAAGAGCCATGGCATTCCGAGGACCAGACCACTGGCGGCCTCCCATGCTCTACTCTTACTCGCTGTCGGCGGTGCCCCACGTGTTCGCACACGAACACGTCACCGTGTACCTCCAACGCTGAGGGTGATGCACCGTAGCTCACGTCGAAGGAGACCCGTCCGAAAGCGTGGTACGCAGGCAATCCGGCGGGTGCCTTTGAGGACCCGAAACCCCACACGCCCGGGATGGACCCCGGCAGGGCGCGCGGCGGCTATGGGCTGCCCTAGGTCGGCATGATCGTCCCTAGGGCCTCGTGGATCGCTGCCCTGCAACAACAAGAATGAGCGAAGAACGAGGAAGAAGAAGAACAAGGGAGAGGATAAAAGTAAAGGTAAAAAGTGGTAGATGATTTGTTCGATTGTGTGTTGTTCAATTAGTCGTCACCCCTTAGGTATATAAGAGGCAGATGGACTTCCTGTACAAGAAAAAGGACTCCAAATCACGTCAAAATCTTTTCAAAATTATCCGAATTCGGATTTAGGTAAGTCGGAGACATTAGTTCGGTTTTTGACTCTCACAGGCCACAAACAACCTCGGATGAAGATGTGCCCAAAAGCAAATTTAACCGTTTCGACGAGACGAACAACTTTCATGTTGAACGTTTTTTCGATTCGAGGCCATCTTCAGGGACGAATCACTCGAGCAAGACAGCCGATTGGTGGCGCTGCCCATCAGACATCCTGTATGGTGGGGCGCGCCATATGCAGCCTATTGGCAGGGCTGCATTCGAATGGCTCTAACTTTTGCATATGATCTCGGATTAAGACGAACTTTATATCAGAATCGACCGTTTCGATGAGATGCACAACCTTCATCTTGAAACATTTTCCATCAGAGGCCATCTTAATTGAGTTTCATGCCATTCTTTAATCTAGTGTCAACATAGGCATCTCTGAACTTGTCATAACTATTGCATAAGAGCTCCATTTTATACCATGTTCATATCCATCTCGATCTTCTTCAAGAGAGCCATACAGAGGTGACCTCCAATCATAAGTTTGAATTAGTCATGATATAACTTAAAGATATTCTCTATGATTGTTCCACTTTTGAGCGTCAACATATGCCCCCCCCCCCCCCGTTTTTCGGCAAAGCTAGCGTGCCAAAACATAATTTCTTCCGTGCTAGTTCTAAGAACGATGTCAACACTCCATCGGACATTTATATGCTTTTAGGACGATAAGTTTAATCGTCCATTGCTTGTTTAAACCTCTTGATGCAAACTTGGGTGAAAACTTCTCAACTTCTATAACAATTCGATGATAAGGTTCCATAGATATGTATCTCAAAGCCATCCTCTGAACCATACTATTCACCCTTTCGCTAGGATTTTGTAGATGAGGAAGAATGTACTTTCTCCAATCCTTGCTTCACCTGCATAAAAGTTTCATTAGTGGCCGAGGTGGTGAGCTCCAATTCGGCCTTACCTATGTTGGCAAGAATAAGCATTGGCTATTGATAGATGTGCAATACACCATGACCAACATGGTAGACGGATGCTTGCTATGTCAACTCTCTCCAATTGTCATGTCTAGATATATGACGAATATTAAAACATCCCAAGGTAAAATTTACGTCTAGACATATCTCAAGATAAACCAAAAGTGATTCATCAAAACATTGATAACCCTTGGATATTTGTTGCACTATACTAATAACAAATCACCGAAAGCCTCACTATGTACATCACCTATAGAAAGTAAAATCTTCAATCCGAATAAATGCATATTCGGCTTTGATCATTTGTGCATAAATATTTTAAGCGGCATGAGGCTTCACAGAATAGCACCATAAGAAGATATATAAACAAAACCAACACCTTGACCATCGCTACAAATTTAACCATCAATATATAATCACCATGGTACTAGAGAGATAAAGCTAAAATTATTATGCATGATGTCAATATGATGCTCAATAATAAAATCAATCATGATTTGGCTTTACGTAAATTCTGAAAACTAATAAGCCAAAACACACCAATCAAAATGTAACTCCACTTTGCAATTTTGGTGAATTGGTCTATGCATAATATCTTCAATGACATCAATTTGACAGATTTCTATGCAAGCACTTATCTTAATCTCTACTCAAACTAAGGATGATGTTAGAATACCACACCGGCCATTCTTAGATATATTCTTAGGGCGATAGATAAATATCGGCCATTACCATGAGGTCCATGTAGAATTCACCCATCAAAGTATCACTACTAAGGAAAACCTTATACACAGAACTTTAGCAGTAGCGTGGGTCAAAAAAGCACGCTGGTGCTAATTAGCAGTAGCGCGCCTGAGGAAACTGCGCTGCAGATAAAGATCTAGCAGTAGCGCGTCTTGCTGTACACACGTTACTACTAAAATTTCCACGGCTTAGCCGATAGGCTACACATAGTAGTAGCGATCTATGGCGAACTGCGCTACCGCTACGTTGTTTGTAGCAGCGCGTTTTAATATAAACTCACTGCTGCTAAAGGTTATAAAATTAAATGGAAAGAAAATGGAAAGGTAATTGAAAATGAAAGAAATAGAATAAGGTGAAAGGAAACAAATAAAATGTGAAGAAAACTAAATGAAAAAGGGGGAAAAGAGAAAGGAGTAGCAGTAGCGTGTATTAGAGAACGCGCTGTAGCTAAGATAGCAGCAAAGCTTTTCCTGGAATGCGCTACTGCTACTTCTGACTTAACCACGGGGTTCGTCCTTCCCCACGCGGCCACTTCCCCCAAATCCAACTCTCTCCACTCTCGCCGCCGCCATCGCCCGTCGGCCGCCGCCGTCGCCCGTCGGCCGCCGCACGCTCTCTGCACCATCTACGCTGCCCCGACCCCAGATTCAACGCCGCCCCGGATGCCGCCCCAACCCCGACCTCGACGCCGGCCGCCATCCACCGCGCGCCCGAGCCCCGACCCCGACCTCGACGCCGCCCTGCCCCTCCCTCGTCGCAGGCACCCGAGGTGAGCACGCCCACTCCTCCCTCTCCCCTACCTCTGCTTAGGGTTTCTTTATATTTTAGTTGCATATTAAGTTTATTTTTATTTATAGTAAGTTTATTTTAGTTGCATATTAAGAACTAGGTACTAATTAGGTACTAGAATATTTTTATTTATAGTAAGTTTATTTTTAGTAAGAACTAGTTGAATTAATAGAACTAGTTAGTAAGAACTTGTTTCTATTTTTTAGTTAAAGCAATTTTTCCCGCCTCGACGTGGACGATGCCTATCCCGCATCCTCGTCGTCGAGTCAGCGGAGGATGACACCTGCTTGACCAGATCGGCCATGTCCGGGACTGGGCTCCGCCGGGGTGGTACTGGGAGGCGCTACTTACCGGGGGGCGCAGGTTGGTGAGGAGCCAGCATGTCGTTGACCCGAACCTTCTTTGGTGGCGGTCGCGTGGGCCAGTGACGATCGAGAGGCTCAAGGACTCCGCGGAGGTGGTATGTCACCGTGTCAGTGAGGAGGACGTGCACGTCCGTCGCTACTTGTTTACGTTGGAGCACAGGCCATTCTCCAATACCTGGCAGGTTCTCTGGGGATCTCACTGGAGCTATGATCCCGTGATGGTTCCTTCTCTGTGGGTGTCCACCGCCCGCGCCGATACCCGTCGTGTGCTAGGGTTTTAGTTGTATTAGTGATGTTATATGTATGACACTATTCGTGATGTATTAGTGATAATATTCGACGATGTACGAACGTATGAGATGATTTACTTTTGCTTATTGAATGCATGCTAATTTGAGTCCTATAAGATATTTTGAAATGTATATCTTGTGTTGCTCAATATCCAAGTGGCCCGTCATGTTTGCAGGTAACACCTCCGAGTGGCCTATGTTTTGCCAGAGTGTTGATTCATTTCCGTTCCGGCAAATTTCAGGCGCTCGATATGTCCCATTTTAGCAAAGGTCATGCCGGATTTTTCTGTTAATTTTGACATGACTTGTGCCAGAATATGTAGGAAATATCGAGTGCCCCGGATTTGTGTGTTGAGTATCTTGGTAGTTGTCTTCGATCGATTTTCAATTAATATTTTAACTATGAACATAGGAAATGTCTGACGACGAAAAGGATTTCGGTATTTGCAATTACTGCGAAGACGAGCGCGGCCTGTGCGACAGAATCTTCCTAGATGATGATAGGCGCTTCAGCATCAAGCTGGACGAGAACTTCGAAGTGGATACAGTAAATCACAACGACAAGTCTTTTTTCGTAATTAAGCATGACATCATTGTCTTCATTTGCTTCAACTTATTTTTTTTACTATTCTACTAGCGTATCCCCTGCCATGCAAGAGTTTTTGTATTGGATAAGATAGGTTTCAGTCATAGTATGGAGGAAAAGAAAGTTTATTTGAAGACCGAGCATGGTTATATTTTCCATGCAAAATTGTACAATTCAGACGACTACACCTATTTTGGATGCAAAACATGGTGAGCACTATGCAAGACTTATGCATTTGAGCCTGATATGGTTATCACCTTTGATATTCGTCCGGAAGATGATATTGAAGGTAATACCGACATCTAAGTCGATGTGCAGACGCCTCCAGTTATACCATTATGTAAGTTTCTCAACCATATTTATGTCTTTGATATTGTTTATTCAAAAATAGTTGACAACTAATTTGTATTGTCAGCTTATTTCGGTGCAAGCAAACATGTCCAGCGCTTGGTAGACAGGACCGTATACTGTCCTGGGGCTGAACTCAACTGCGAGGAGCTCTGTCATTATGTTTCATGGCTTGAGGATCTTGATACTGTCAAGACAAATTTTCTTCCTGCATTTAGAAATGTTAGTACTGAAAATGTGCGACCAATAGTGTTCGTAATGAACTACGGTCACATCTATTTAGGAAGGATGGTAAGATTTTTACTATTTATCATCAGTGCATCTTTTCCATACATTATTTTTGAAACTAAACTTCATTGCTAAGTATGTTACCATACGATGTTCTTCAACAGGGACTCCCGATGAATGTTGTGCCTTATGGGATCGAGACTAAAGGTACCATGAGTATTATCAGCTTACGGCCAAGATATCCTACAGATTACTTTAGTGCATTCAAGATTAGCGACGGATGCTTAATAGTGCAAGACTGGACCAAATATGTGATGGGGGAGCGTAGAGAAGTACTAGGAGGCAGCAAACAGATGTGCTATCCACGATTAGGAGACAAGTTCATCTGCATGCTCCAGCTTGAGAGGCGAGCTATACATGTTTTATGTTATTTTACCTAAGAGAGAGCAGCAGGAGTGATTAGCTAGCTAGAAATGAGTTTGAGGATGATGATGTGCTACACTATATTACTGTGATGATAAAATAGCTAGTGTTGGTGGTAATGACTATGATGATTATTATTAGCTAGTGTTAGTGGTGATTAAATAAATACTGTTGGTGGTAATGACTATGATGATGATTAAATAGCTTGTGCTGGCGGATTAGATTCAAGTGGAGGCAACATATGGTGCACATCGAAAGTACTACTAGTCCAAACTAGATCAAGTTTGGATTAATAGTATACTTTTGACATGCACCACATATTGCCTCCACTTGAACCTAATCCACCTTCATTTGACACACTGTTATGGACATAATGATGTAAACCTCATAACTGGTATTGTACCAATATTTGTACGATGGCGCATAAATACACTAAAAATAGAAAAAATAGAAAAAAAAATACTAGTAGAGATGGACAGAAAACACGCTGCAAGTAGTTACCTTAGCAGTAGCGTGGTAATGAACAAACGCTGCAGCTATTTGTCCTAGCAGTAGCGCGGGCTGGCACGCGTTACTGCTAAGCAATAGCTGTAGCGCCTTATTAGTAGCGCGCCTACCCGCACTACTAGTGAGCACAAAACCAGCGCTACTGCTAGGGTTTTTCCTAGTAGTGTATAAATAGCCGAAATAAACAAATGAAATAGCAATAAAATATTTCGGCCCCTTTATATTAGCAACAAAAATGTAACTAACCAAATGTATAGTGATTTGGTAATACCTTGTCATGATATAGAAAATTATGTTGCATCCATGGATCAAAAGAAATCCATGAAGGATAATTGCTCATACCTAGGGATGAATTCCATGGCAAAGGAATCAATGGCATGGTTGAAGAAAATGGATGATGTGCTAACCGAAGATTTTAATGGGATGATGCACACCTTGGGCTTAATTGTTTTCCGCTTCCATCCTTCCCTTTCTTCACTTTTGTAACACTTGGTGCAATAGAAGGACATGCATCATTTTCATTTAGACTGTTCCTCTTGGGAATCCATGCCATGTTCTTGTTTCTCAGCTCTTGTGCACTAAGCTTTTATAATCCTTCTTTTGTCAATACGATAAGCCGAGTGAGCACCTCGACTGTGATTTTCTTTCAACCAATGGCAACTCTTTTTGGGCCTTGTGCACCCTTAACTTCTTTTCTTCAGATTTGGCACTCTGATTTTTATCAATTGATTTCTTCACTTCTTTGTCTTTTGTAGCCAATGTCAACACTTTAATTGGCTCTTTATTATATGATATCAAATCTGAAGTAGCACACTTACGACCATCTTTCTTGACCTGGTATACTTGCTTGACCATCTCTTTCTTCTTCCTTGAGCTTTGGACCGATTCTTTATGATTGAAACAGTCTTTAACATGTGAATGTTCAAATGTTGATCTTCTCGGAGCTGCACAATATTGGTGAGATGGTCTAAAATGAGATGGAGAATGTGCCCTTGTGTCATACCTGTCTCATGATGGATATGGATCTACATGAGCATAGGGAGGCATCTACGGAATTGGCATTGGTGGCCCAAAACAAGGATATGAATATGTTGCATTGAAGTCCTCACTTTGCCAATACTGATCCTCATGTTTGCACCTTGGGGGTGATCTTGGTTTCTTTGTATGATTTGGCCGATAAACATTCTTCTCTTCACTCTTATTTTGATATTTATCCAATAGTTTAGCGAAGGTGATTTTTGATCTCTTACACTTGCGCTTATTTCGGCCTTTATTTTCTTTTGGTTTGCTTTCAACGACCTCTGAATTTTCATGTTGCCCCCCAGTACTTAGCGTCTTCTGTGCAACCTTGAGGGGATTCCCGCCTTCAAGAATACCTTCATTGCGCTCTTTAACAACTTCTTTACTTGAAAACTTGATCCCATCATCCACTATTTTTACCTCCTCATCATTTAATGAATCAACTTGAAGAACCGATGCAAAAACTTTTTGCCATCAGGACCAATCGGAATAGACTGGTCATCCTTTGGTGTTTCAACAAATCTCAATTGACCTTTATTAATGGTCGATTCAACTATTTGACAAAACATATTGCAATCCTCAAAATTGTGTTTGAACGAATGATGCAACATACAATACATTCGTCCTTGAATTGATGGCTTGACATGGTGATCAAGAATTCTTATGTAATTATTTTTCAGCAACAAATCAAATATTAGATCACACATGCTTGAATTGAAGGTAATTTTTTTATTTTCTAGCCGATCTTGCTATGAGAACGGCTTTGGAGTTAAGCAAACGAATGGTTCAGATTTTGCATCACACCATTCGGCTGTGCATTGTGTTTTGCACTTTATCTCCGACGTCTTTGGGTAAGATATTATACTAGCATCGATTTTCTCAACAGAATTTAACCTTGGCTTTAATTTTCTAAAACGAAAATAATTAGAACATACATGTCTCAATTGAGACCAAGTGAGAGTCAAGTACGAAATAAGCAAAGCTACCCAATCAGATATGAACAATAGATAAAGCAACGGGGAAAGCTTTGGCTACAATAGTAAGTCATTATCAGTCTCTATAAATGGCGCAATGGATTTACCGAAATGTTCTATAACAATTCTATTGCTAACAAGTAAATTACTCTTCTTCATTGGCCTTTCAAAATTACTTATGAGGATTTTTCTAATAGATGCATCAACAATAAAGTTCTGACCTAATCTGAAAATAGGTAAATTACTTGCTAAACATACCTCTTCAAATATCTTGGGAGAGCATGATGGTGGTGTGACTTGAACAATATGTTGCTCCGCCTTTGGATGGCTCCCCAACGTCTCTTCATCATCCTTTTCTTGATTTCGTGCATCCTTACATTGAAGATTTTTGTCCGCCGAACTTTGTTTGACTACTTGTTCTTGTCCTTGAAGTTCATCAATTTCTATTACACGGAACTCATAGGGCAGGAAGCAGGTTCCCTTAACTTCAGAAAAAATCAAGCATGGCCATTTTGATATGCTTGCCATGCCCTTTTTCAATAATGCTTGCCTCTTTGGATTTGATGGACTCAGAATATATACTACTTGATTCGGCTTTTTCAATCAAAGCACTTTCATGTTCCGAAGCATCCTTCTTTTCATTGATTCTACCAATTGGCAATTCTTCTTTTATTTGAGCCAATTATTTTTCTGTTTATTTCTGGCGACGAGCGGCAAAATTGGCTTTAAGTTTTTTCTCAATTTCAGCCCACTCCGGATATGATTGCCCCCCAATGCTTTTAGATTCTTTCGGCAATGGCACATGAGTGTTGTCAAGATTCTGCAATTGTGTAGGGGGTGTATAATATGATATAGTACTAGGTGAAGGCATATGCATTGTTGTAAAACCATATTTTTGCTCATCGATTTTATCAATTGGCAAAGATTCATCTTCTTGCAAAACTCTAGCTTTTATTGCCGCATAATCAGGAAATAGCCCTTTTTCATGTTGTTCAAGGCAAACAACACTAATCCACTTATTCTGGGCTAAACTCTTCAATGTAGCCACCACTACCTCATCTTCTATAATATTGGGCACAACCGCTCCTGTAAAATTTACATTTATTCAGCTATGACCAGAAAGGTGTGAAGCTGAATTATGAACATCTACAATTGTGTATGGTGCTAAAAAATTGTTGTCATGAGGTGTAGCATATGATGGTTGAGAGTAACTGGCCGAATTGCTAGTAGCAGTATGGCCAATTCTCCCATCCATCGGCAAGGTTGGATTCACATATTGCAAATTAGTTGCCAATGAATAAAAGGGCGAAACACTTTCTTGTATGCTATTGGAAATTTTAACATGAGATGTTTCAAATTGATTAACCAAACCCATCATGTTGTTCATTGGCATATGGATTTGTGGGGTTGCCGATGCATGAGAATTAGGATACATATGTTGTATGTTACTAGTATCATAAGAAGTTGAAGCATGTAAATTACTTTGAATCGGCCTATGCACGTATTTAGATGCATTATTGAATAAACTAGGGCTGGCCGATAGAGTATACATTGAACGATCTAGAAACACCATATGAATTATTTGCATCTACAGTAGGGAATTGGGTATTCATATTATCTTTGTAGATTGCAAACCCTAGATGATGATCTCTTCGTAGTAAGAACGGGCTGGAGACCTTTAAAAGCTTCGTCCCCAGCGGAGTCGCCAAAAAGTGTGTTCGCACACGAACACGTCACCATGTACCTCCAACCCCGAGGGTGATGCACCGCAGCTCACGTCGAAGGAGACCCATCCGGAAGCGCGGTACGCAGGCAATCTGGCGGGTGCCTTTGAGGACCCGAAACCCCACACGCCCGGGACGGACCCCGCCAGGGCGTGTAGCGGCTATAGGCTGCCCTACGTCGACCTGATCTCCCCTAGGGCCTCGTGGATCGCCGCCCTGCAACAACAAGAACGAGTGAAGAACAAGGAAGAAGAAGAACAAGGGAGAGGATAAAAGTAAAGGTAAAAAGTGATAGATGATTTGTTAGATTGTGTGTTGTTCAATCGGTCGTTACCCCTTAGATATATAATAAGCGGATGGAGTTCTTGTACAAGAAAAGGATTCCAAATCACATCAAAATCTTTCCAAAATTAATCGAACTCGGATTTAGGTAAGTCTGAGACATTAGTTCGGTTTTTGGTTCTCACAGGCCGCAAACGACCTCGGATGAAGATGTGCCCAAAATCAAATTTAACCGTTTCGACGAGACGAACAACTTTTATGTTGAACGTTTTTCGATTCGAGGTCACCCTAAGGGTCAAATAGCTCGTGCAAGATAGCCAATTGGGGGCGCGTCATATGTAGCCTCCTGGCAGGGCTGCATTCGAACGACTCTAACTTTTGCATACGATCTCGGATTAAAACAAGTTTTATATTAAAATCAACCTTTTCGAGGAGACGCACAACTTTCATGTTGAATTTTTTTCCATCAGAGGCCATCTTAACTGAGTTTCATGACATTCTTTAATCTGATATCAACATGAGCATCTCTGAACTTGTCATAACTATTGTATAAGAGCTCCGTTTTATACCATGTTCATATACATCTCGATCTTCTTCAAGAGAGCCATACGGAGGTGACCTCCAATCATAAGTTTGAATTAGTCTTGATATAACTTAAAGCTATTCTTGATGATTGTTCCACTTTTGAGCGTCAACACCATGGACGTGCCGGCTTTGTGCTGGTGGTGACGAGGCGCATGCGTGGCGGAGCTGTCGTCATCCTCGTTCTCACTCTTGCCATAGACTTAATCTGCCGCCTCGTCGATCTCCTTAAAGGTTGCTTCTAACTCCGCTTAATGGAGGCGCTACCACGTGCGGTCACGACGGATGTCGCGGGTGGAGCGATAGGAGGAGCAGCGCCTCTTGTTCGGCCACGTCCACGTCTCGCGTGATGGCTGTGCCGGCGGCGAGTTGCTTGACGGGGAGGTGCTTGCGCCTACCGGAACGCGGCCTCCCAATCGGCCAACACCATCTCGGGGTAGTGAACACGAACATGGCCCATGGTGATGCCGGCAGAGTAGTTTTTACCATTGATAGAAACCATAGAAAGTAAATAAAGAAAATAAATATTCCTTCTACAGACAAATATCATCAATTTTGACAGTACAATGTTACTTCAGAATCGACAAACAACACATATGTGGCGCTGTGAGACCAGAAACATCAGTACATCACATGTGCAAAGCATTGGAAAGCGACTTAAGAACTCTGGGCTATCATCTAGTCTATCTTCGCCCTTGAGAAACGTTCTTGTGCTTTGATGGGCGTTCTACAAACAAAAAGGATATAAGATGCCAAGGAACTAGATCAATAGTCAGTTGACATGAGTGGCAAATTTTTCTTTAAGAAAGATATGCCTGACATTAAATTAATAATGCCCTGAGAAACAGGAAAAACTACAGATACATCATACATGACGCTGCATGATCAACTTATAAGACGGTTGTCAAAACAAGTGAGAAAATAAAGAACTAAACAAGAAGTGCAGCTTGATAGTCAAAGTCCTCATCCGCCAAGTCGACACTAATGAAGCAAAAATGAGTGATGTACATGAAGTGAGCAGAGCAAAGGGGTGGAGCACGCCGTCATCTATCACGGGGTGGCTCCAAGGGCATGAGACAACAGCACGCAAAGTCACTCACCCTAGAGCTCAATTGGAAGCTTGGGTCGCCAAGGAAGAGAAACCAACACCAAACCATGCCGAGATCGCCGCAAGAGCAAAACCGCCGCCGCCCATGGGAAACCACTTGGGCAGATGTAAGTGATCAGAGTGGCAAAACATAGGGAGCGGTAGCAGAGGAGGGGTGTCGCCGAAGCAAGGTCTCAAGCCACCGTCGAAAACCCGATGCCGACCGTGTTGGAACCGAAGCCCTCTAGCTACCTCTCCTCTTACTCGAACGAAGATGGAAGAAGAAGAACACGAGACACAAAGTTTTCCCGGCCGGCGCACGAACGCCGCCGTGGACGCACAGACGCCCTAATCTCTTCTTCCTCTTTGCATTGGCTACATGGCTCACTTCGATCCACAACGATCAGTACATGGGGGTATTTATACCAAGGCTAAGCACATGCGCACGCACACACGACTGCCCACCTAGCTCGCGATCCGTCCACCCAGGCCGCTGCGCACGACGCGCTCATACACGCACGACGCAGCCGGCGTCCAATGGCCACGACTACTACTCTCATTACCTACGCGTCTACGCCAACGGCTTAACACACACGCACGCACCTAACTAACAAGATTAGTGCTAACAATTTCCCCCTAATCTTGACACCCGTCGCCGTGTGGCCAGAGTTGTTGCAACTCCAGTCATCGTCGTTGTCATGGCCGCCACCACGACCAGCACCAAGCTTGATGTGGACTCCGTCTTCTTCCTTGGCGACAAATGCCAAGCTCCGGTGACACACGTGCAGCTTCTCTTCCCGGCGCACTGACGCCGCCGGCCGCAACTACGGCTGATTTCCTCAAGTACGAACTCGAGCCACACCTGTTACAACGCATACGGGGGTTCTTATATCCTGGGGCACGCCAGGGCACGTACCCCATGCCCCAATCCACGCCGAGCGCCTGGTCCGGCCCGCTCTGCCCACTCCCGCGACATGCACGCACACGTCCAGGTCGTGCGAGCCCGCCTAGGACCAACTCCACGCTCCTCCTGATCTCGCCAACAGAACACACACACACGCTGCACTCGTGCACGGGCACGCCCATGCACACCACACACACGCACACACACGACCCGCCGTGGACCCGACGCGCCCAGAGCACCCGGCGCGCGCCCATACATGCGCCCGACGCGACAAGCTCGTCGCCATGGTTGCTGTCGTCCGACGCCACCATGTGCTTCCAGCATGAGCCGCCGCAGATGCCGTGCAACGCGGCCACCTCGCCGGTCGTTGTCGCGCATCGCCGCCGATGCAGCTACCGCCGCGCTGCGCCCTGTCGAGCGCTACTCGCTGCCGCTACCGAAACCCGCAGCTCCATGCGCCGCCGTGCCGCGTCTCCGTGCCTCGCGCCACTGCGCTCTCCGCGCGCCGCAGCCTTCATGTCCGCTGAGCGCTCCGCGGACGCCACTGCGCGCCACGGACGCCCCTCGAACTTGGCTCTGAATACCAGTTGTTGAAACCGAAGCCCTCTAGCTACCTCTCCTCACTCAAATGGAGGTGAAAGAAGAAGAACACGAGACACAAAGTTTTCCCGGCCGGTGCACGAACGCCGCCGTGGGCATACAGACGCCCTAATCTTCTTCCTCTTTGCAATGGCTACATGGCTCACTTCGATCCACAACGATCAGTACATGAGGGTATTTATACCCAGGCTAAGCACATGCACACGCCCACACGACTACCCACGTAGCTCGCAATCCGTCCGCCCAGGCCGCTGCGCACGACGCGCTCATACACGCACGACGCAGCCGGCGTCCAACGGCCACGACTACTGCTCCCACTACCTACGCGTCTACGCCAACGGCTTGACACACACGCCCGCACCTAACTAACAAGATTAATGCTAACAATTTCCCCCCTAATCTTGACACCCGTCGCCGTGGCCAGAGTTGTTGCAACTCCAGTCATCGTCGTTTTCATGGCCGCCATCACGACCAGCACCAAGCTTGATGTGGACTCCGTCTTCTTCCTTGGCGACAAATGCCAAGCTCCGATGACACACGCGCAGCTTCTCTTCCCGGCGCACTGACGCCACCGGCCGCAACTACGGCCGATTTTCTCAAGTACGAACTCGAGTCACACCTGTTACAACGCATACGGGGTTCTTATACCCTGGGGCACGCCAAGGCACGTATCCCACGCCCCAGTCCACGTCGAGCGCCTGGTCCGGCCCGCTCTGCCCACTCCCGCGACATGCACGCACACGTCCAGGTCGTGCGAGCCCGCCTAGGACACCCTCCACGCTCCCCTTGATCTCGCCAACAGAACACACACGCTGCACTCATGCACGGACACGCCCGTGCACACCACACACGCGCACACACACGACCCGCCGTGGACCCGACGCTCCCATACACGCGCCCGACGCGACAAGCTCGTCGCCATGGTTGCTGTCGCCCGACGCCACCATGTGCTTCCAGCACGAGCCGCCGCAGATGCCGTGCAACGCGGCCACCTCGCCGGCCGCTGTCGCGCATCGCCGCCGATGCAGCTACCGCCGCGCTGCGCCATGTCGAGCACTACTCGCTGCCGCTGCCGAAACCTGCAGCTCCGTGCGCCGCCGTGCCGCGTCTCCGTGCCTCGCGCCGCAGCCTTCATGTCCGCTGCGCGCTTCGGCGCGCCACGGACGCCCCTCGAACTTGGCTCTGAATACCAATTGTTGGAATCGAAGCCCTCTAGCTACCTCTCCTCACTCAAACGGAGGTGGAAGAAGAAGAACACGAGACACAAAGTTTTCCCGGCCGACGCACGAACGCCGCCGTGGGCACACAGACGCCCTAATCTTCTTCCTCTTTGCAATGGCTACATGGCTCACTTCGATCCACAACGATCAGTACATGAGGGTATTTTATACCCAGGCTAAGCACATGCACACGCCCACACGACTACCCACCTAGCTCGCGATCCGTCCGCCCAGGCCGCTGCGCACGACGCGCTCATACACGCACGACGCGGCCGGCGTCCAACGGCCACGACTACTGCTCCCACTACCTATGCGTCTACGCCAACGGCTTGACACACACGCACACACCTACTTCCTCCGTTCCGATTTACTCGTCGTGGTTTTAGTTTAATTTGAACTAAAACCACGACGAGTAAATCGGAACGGAGGGAGTAACTAACAAGATTAGTGCTAACAGACCGGCCAACACAATCACAACCCCCATAGTTCGACAGTGGCGCCTTCAACAAAGCGGCAGCGCCAGTGCGTTGCCGCCGCCAAATCGAAAAGGATTGAGTTTTCTCTCGGGACGACGTGAGGAGGGGAAAGAGGTCCTCGATGGCGCCTCCAAGAAGGGGGCAACACCCACGGATGTCGTCGTCATTGTCGTGGCCATCCTCGAGCCGGGTTTTCCTTCCGAAACCCTAACTACCATCACGAGTCACCCGCCCGAAATCTGGCGACCAAAGAGCGCCCAGAACTGGATCTAGAAGGTAGATGAGCTAGGCGTGGCAACAACCTTCATATCAGACACGAAAGGAGATAGAGGCGCTCCACACGATGTCACCAGACCCGCCGTCCACTCGCCACCCGCGCGGCCAACCGACCTTCCCAACTAGCGCAGCTCTAAGCCTCTAGCACACTCTGCAACCCAAATCCCACCGTCAATTGGCGCCCAAAGCCGAGACAAGCACACAATCCAAGTTGAACTCCGAGAGGGGCAGGTCAAAGGCATCAGATCTGATGGCCACCGGCACCACCGTGAAGGCGCTGGACAAGGTTGGGCTTCAGGTGTAAATTGGAGTCAAAATATGAGGAAGGTTTGCTTCATTGCCTAGATGAGGATGGAATTTTTTTTTCTCTCTCCTGTATTTTGCACTGATATGAATATTGCAAATTACCTCATAATTTCAGTTTGAAATCGAGAAATTACTTCTAGATTGCAAGTTGTTGCTTAATTAGTAATATCCTCAAATAATTATCTCTTAGTTGCATTTTTGTGGCTACCTGGCACCTCTGGTTTGCAGAAGAAATAAATTTAATAATGGGTAATCCTATGTTTTACTGTTAGCATATTTTATTTCACTACAATCTCCTCTAACCTGTAAGCAGGCTCAACAGCCATGCCTTTCCTTGCTAATTGAAGTAATTAACAGCAAAGTATAGAATAAAAAAAAACTATGGTGACACTTATTGTTAAGCTAAATGTTATAAACCGTTGGACATTTATAAACATGACACCCCGAATACGTTGGCACGATGCACATGAGCAGAGTTTTTTTTTTTTTTTGCGGGAGAACATGAGCAGAGTTTAAGGTCCTGACTATCGAAAGTTCAGATTATTATTGCGAAGGAGCTCCGCGGAAAGTACCATATGGTAGCAATCAAAGATTGTTCTTCCAGATAACATCCATTAAATCTACTAGCAGCTAAAACCAAAAGCACCATGACCGGTTCCATGTAGCATTTGATAAAGTTCCAGTCACTAATAACGGACGATGGGCAAACCACGGGACGACTCAGCAGAAGAACATGGACGATGCCACATTGGGATGCAGACGAGGCAGCTCCGGCACCGGCGCAGCCTCAGCCTGGGAGGACGTCTCCGACATGCCGTCATCGAGCCTGGTGAACTTGGCCACCTGCGCCGCGGCAAGGTGTGCATAGTAGATGGGAGCAACTGAGAGAGAGAGCAAAAATCAGATGATCAGCCATGCATGCCGATTTGACTGATAAGTTGTTGCGAGATCAATCAAGTAATGGCAAATCATGCTTAATTACCTACTGAGATGGCTGTGGTGCTCCTCTGATACCTGAAACGAGTACACAAGCATCAAAATGTCACAAAGAGTGCAACTATGGTCATGGACCAGAGGCAAATTAAGGTAACAATTGAATCTTTTGTAACTGTTTCAGTGCACATACGTGTAGGACAGGGAGTGCACGAGCTCCTGCAGATCGTCAGTAGAGAAGCCTATCTCATCATGGAGCACATGGTAGTGTGTTGGCCTTGTAGTCCCCTGGAATTAACACACGAGCATAGAGGACTGACTTAATTAGATTCAAATAAGCACTTGCAAAGCAGTGAATTACAATCACAACTCACACAAGGTATAGAGAGAACATACGATAATGCCAGCATGAGCACACATGTAGAAATCATAGTTCCTGGGATGGCAGATTACTCCATCAACCACAGTACCTAAACAACGGGAAAGTAGGACTATGATAAGAATGTATGTGTACAAAAAGCATAGAAATTGAGCTTGTTTGATCCATACAAAATTGCAAATAATAGTTTTCTGGTAGCTAGGTGTGTAGAGATTCTTATTAAGTGTTTTTGATTTCGTGTGAATGTGTATATACAAACGGAACAACCTAACGATCCCGATGATTGCCGTCCTCCACTAAAATTGAAAGATTGAAAATTCAGAAATTTTTTTGAAAGAATGTAAAGGTAGTTGGTTAAAAGATATAGGTTACCAGGGGGAACATTATTCACTCCATTCCGCAAGAAAAATCTTGTGTGATGATTCTTCTGTGCAACTATCACTGTGAACTTGGGGAACCAGTTGCCACCAAAATGCTCGTCGCCAAAAAACTTGCATGCCTGTAGTATCAATTAGAATTACATCATTACATCAAGAACCGGCGCATGAGGAAGAATTGGATGTCATTTATGTTACCTCCATGATCTGGCCTAGCTCATCATTCAACACCTGATCGAACTGGCTCTCACTAACTCCATCCCTAATATCCAGACAATAGAACTCCTTAGACAGCATCAGGGTGCCAAAGTAAACTTACTGAAGACGTCAAGTATTAGAGTCAGTTTGTACTCTTAGCACTATGAATAAAATGTGGGGAGTGTCCTGAGGGACAACACACAATTAATAAACCAATTTCTACACGACAGTTATGATTATTTTCAAAAAAAAAAGTTATGATGCTGAAGTAGAAAGTACACTATCAGTTAACGTTTGCGCGCATTATCCCAGGAGGACAACTGACCTGAAAATGATAATTTGTTCCGGCTTCAGTTTATTGTCTTTTCCGAGGAAGGCAACTAGTGAATCCCTGAAATGTTATAGCCCAGTGAGCAAAAAGAAGAAAAAGAAAAGCATACGGTTAGGAAGCACTGTTATTAACATTGTTTAAATTTCACTTATCTAAAACCTATGCAGCAGAAACTCACTTAATGAGGCCATGATCAGTATCTCCATCTTGCTTAAACAAGGTTTTGATCATTTCCTGCCTGGGTGGTAGAGTGCACACAGAAGCTCTGTATTTTGAGATGATTGGCCACTCCAATGAACTAACAACCTAGGTAAAAGCCAAAAATACCGGGGTGAGTCAGAAAATTATCGGTTGGAAAATCTCTCAAGGACTATCAGCTGACACCTAAGTTTCTTACTGCAGGAAACTGAAAACAGAAGCATAATATGTTACTTACTGCAGCAACCGATGGCACGTCACGCCCTGGTGAACCATGGGAAACGTCCATACCAAAGATGATGGTTGGAATCCTCGACACGTGAGGAATAGCACGGGCTATTTCCTTTTTCAGCAATGAATTCAAGCCGCCAAGCTGTTTGGCAAGAAAAAATTAATAAAAGCAAAGCATTCAGTTTTTCAGCTAACAAATCCAAAGTATATATGTGGTACATTGAAGATGGCAATGCAAATCATAATCCAAACCTTGGCATTTATCTTTAGCAGCACATTTGTGAGGTACTGATCTTTGGCATTGGGAGGAGGAACCAAGCATTGTGTAACAATGCCACGTTGTGCAAGGCATTCGCGCTTCCATGGTCCTGATAAGAACAAGAAGAAAGGCTTGGATGGCTGGTAGAGGCATATTGAAGCTTATTAGCAAGGCTGAGTTAGCAGAGGCAGAGCAAACCATATATGTCACAGTTCTTCTCAGGAAGAACACACAGGAGAAACTCTGGATTATTTTCTCCGAATACTCTGTTTATCTGATGAAACATATCCTCCACCCTTTTTGCCGGAGATTCATGTTTCATTTGATGCCTCTCCTGAATTACAGCTGTATATTTGTCCATTTTCTGCAAATCAAACTGGTTGAGCGCTACCAGGACACTTGAAAAGGCCCAACATAAGGTGAAGCGGCGAACTTACAATTCCCTTCTTGTCACCACATTGGAAAAGGCGAAAAACAAGATCTTCAACATCACGCCGTGTAGAAAAATTAACGACTCCCCAGATCTTCGTAAACTCAATCGGCTGAATAAACCCCTGAAGAATAGAACTGGGAATGTTACCACGTCGACGCGAAAATAAATAGTATATGGTGGATATATGTGGAGTCCAATCAACAGGTATGGTCAGTTGCTCACGTCTTTATTGAAGTTCCATCTCCCATTAGGTGTGTATAGTTGTCTACCATCTGCAACGCTTAACTGCACATTACGATACTTAATTAGATGCAAAGCAGAAAAGGGCGTGCGCACAATACGCATTCAAAAACAGCCAGTCAAAAGAACAGGTAGGGCTATGCCAACCTGTGGTGCCTCAAGGACTCTACCCTGAACCTGGGTAAAGTCTGGAACTATTGATATGCCGCATTCCCTCATCATTGGCTCGGAATCATAATCATTGGCACGCAACTCCTACCATGATTGGTAAACAAAATTGAGAATTTATTTTTTGTCTTTTTGATGTTTTTAGGAGACGTTGTGAACGTATCTACCGCAGTTTAGCTGAATTCAGGGTATCAGAGTAACTTACACCATGCAACTTCGACATCCTCTGATCCGGCCTCTGCCTGGATGCCTCCAGCAGCTTTGACCTTTGCGACATGGACAAAGACCTTTTATACCTTTGCAATGGCACTAGACGGCAAACCTGTAACAAACATGGAAATGAGCACACAAAAAGAAAGACATGACTACCAAAAGACTGATTCAAAACAAGAATAGGAAGCGAGGGAGGGACCTCCAGCGGGAGGTATGTTGGGCGGTTTGGCTTCCCCACATTTAGACATGGCATATGAGCAGACTTC
Source organism: Triticum aestivum (assembly GCF_018294505.1). NCBI lineage: Eukaryota > Viridiplantae > Streptophyta > Magnoliopsida > Poales > Poaceae > Triticum > Triticum aestivum. The sequence goes on along the minus strand of NC_057813.1, from coordinate 713,811,823 downwards.
TCCAGCTTCATCGACCAACGGTCCATGAAGTAATCATAGACAGTTACATCCACAGTGCCGTTGCCATCTTTTTGCTTTAGTGGGAACCTAGATCAAAAAAAATTATATGAGTTATATTGAAATGAGAGCAGCTGAGGCATGTGCCGTGAACTCGCATTTCCTGATTCAAATCAAGAGTAACATCTTACGTCTGGTTATAGCAACTGTTTTCGGACAATCCGACAATCCTAAATTCCGCCTTCGTGTGAGTGGTTTCAATCCTTAATTTATTCAGCGCCCGTTTAGCCTAAAATTATGTCATGGACGACCAAGATTAGAGCAGGGAAACATTGTAGTGTAGTAATGATGAATGTTTGAAGGGCTATGAATATGTTAACAAGAAATCACTAAGTTTCAGCCTACTTTGCCCCAGTCAATGCTAGAAGTGTCCGTGACACCCTGGTTGGAGAGCAGAAAAACAATCACCGGCCCAGGCTCCACTACCTTGGTGGTGGATAAATCTGCACAAATTCAACAATCTATATATCATGCGTGCAAATATGCACCGTCAATCTTGTAAAAAAACGTTTTACCAGGAAGCTCGTGCAAATTAGGCCACTAGGTAGGTTATAAACATACCAACATTGAGTAAAAGCCCACTTTGAGTGGGTCGAACACTAGAATGAAAACCCTGACAACCGAGAACACGGCCACCCAACTTGACGTAATCAGAATCTCTACGAAAAAAAGACTGTCGGACTAAGAGGCAATTCCTGCAGCCAACAAGAAAGTGATTAAGAAAGAGACTAAGAATGAGTAATCATAGAGTTGGCAACATTTTAGATAAAAGATAGAAGAAGTTGTTCTTAAATAAACACAACAACGTACTGTCTTGCAGCGTTCTGCCTCAGAATGATGTCAAGAACCCGAAGAACTTCCTGCGAGTTCTCAGTGTCCTGACCACCACCAAGGACATGGCCAATGGCACTGATCGGAACCTTTGCTGTGAAGGTAATATCCACCTTGATCCTTTTGTCAAGTCCTGCCCGTTTCATTCTTTTCTTGTCACTTGGCCCTGGGCTGCCATCTCCTCCTGGGCTCTGGCTCGTTGCAATCCTGCAGAGGTAAATGGCAAAACAATTCCCCCGACCAAAGAGAGATCGGTGAGCTTAAGAACAGATCAGCTTTCCCTGGTGAGAAATGGGTGATGGATTGAAGTTGATGAATGCCTTACTTTCTGGACGAAGCATCGCCGTCTACGACAACATCAAAAACATTGGAGGCAAATGGGAGAGGCCCAGAGGTGAAGAGGCTTTTGTCGCCATCGTTGGCGAACTGCTTGCCTTGAAGCAAAGAGGCATAGGTCTCGTGCAGCTGCTTCATCACCTTTCTGCATACTCCTTGTCCGGTTACCGGATGATCGTCTTCATACTTGAGATCCACCTGCGCTCGATACGACCCATAAAAATAGAAAACCAAGTGTCAAAATGTAGCCAATGCATGGAAATTAATTTCAAGAACTGGAACGGTGATGGACTAGCTCTGTAATGTAGGTAGGTCGAGGCATGTTCTCCTACATTGTAGTGGTAAAAGAAGTCATGTGTTGGATTCCCAGAGACTTTGAAGTGGTTCATGAGTAGCTGTATGGTCTCCCCTCTCTTGCCAAGCTGAGGTGGCCTCGTGATCGGTAGCCTCCGAGGGGTGGCCGTCTTGCTGCGATCGCCCTTTTCAGTGTGGGACATTGGTGACTTTCTGGGTTCGCCATGGGACTTGCTTGGATTTGGATCACCCTTGCTACTCATCTACAAAGAAAAACACAGCAAGGGAATCTGACCAAACAAGGCTATATATTTTAATTTGGGCAGGGAATTAACTAAGTGTTCCATTCTTTTTTTCAAGTACAACCACTACCTGTGTGCAGCGCTCCACGATTAATTAGTTAATTAGTTCCATGTGTTTTTTCATATATTTTCTCCACGAATTCAATTAATTATATGAAGCACACTGATAACGGGAATAACACAATTTGTATGGCATGAAAATGACTTTTATTTGCTATGATGTATGCGTGGTGTGTTTCCCACAAAGAAATTAAGGAGAAATCAAGTAAGGGGTTCTGCTCGTATATATCCCATCCAGGCGAGATTTAGATGGAGCAAAGAAAAAGTTTGGACATAATAATAATAATAATAATAATCAGGAATCCGGAAACCATTACGAAACAAGGAAACGATCGATCAGTACAACATCACCATACTTTGCAGCAAGAAGAAGAAAAGCAATGAAGAAGAAACACATCATCAAACCAGCCTGAAGACCCTCGTGCGCAAAAGAAACCGGCAAGCAAGCAAGCAAGCACTAGCGACTGTTTCATCATCACTCGCAGAGTTAAAAGCCCGAACCCTAGCTAGCTTTGTACGACGGACGGACCATGGCATGAAGAAGATGAACCAACGCAGCGGCGGAAGCCACACGATCCGTCGATTCTGCCCCCGGAAAAATACCGAGAGCCGCCGATCGATCCAGCGAGTGTCGTATACCTAATACATACCAGCGATTAGCTTGGCTGGATCTACGAACCATCGATCGGCCGGCAAGGAAACAGAAAGAAATGAAACAACACAGCACCTTCCGAAACTCGCCAAGATGGGAAAGAGAAACTCAAGAAGAAAATGCAGGGATAGGCCATGGATGGAGCTCGATCGTCACCTTGGCCGGCCTCAGTGCGAGCAGCGACGAGGACTGGATCTTCCCTCTCCACCAGCAGTGCCCTCTCCACCAGCAGCGGGAGATGAAAACCCTCTTTTCTTCTCTTGGGCTTGCTGGCTTCTCACACACTCCCTTTGTCTCCCTCGTATTTATGGGCGGCAGCGTCCATCCAATTCCAATCCAATCCAAGCAGAAAAAAAACGGAAAACCAGCCCCCTCCCTTTGGCCTTCCTCACCGTGGACCGACTGGCTGACCAAGCGAGCGAGCGACCTCATTTCGTCTCGCTGCCACGTGGCCCCCCAGGGAACGGGTCCCGTGTGTCAGCCTCTGATATAGTGCTCCCTCCACTTATTATATCTGCTCCGTCCAATCCACGATCATAGTTAATACTACTAGTAACGCCAGGTTACAGCATCTGTAGGGCAATTCCGGCACGTCAAACGCTTGGATGGGCGCGTCTGCGGGCACTGATGGGTCATGTCTCATATATTAGCTTTCATATCCACGTCCTAATATCAGAAACTTCAAACCCATGCAACACTAGGTATAAACACGATTAACACGCCGGATCACCGTTGCACCGCCGGACAAAAAGGGCCATAGTTCTACAAATACATAGAACATAGATAACACATAAATAAAATAGGGAAGGGCGAAGAAAATCACTATTTCCTCGCCGGCCCCTTCCCCTTCGGGTCGTCGGCGCGGCTATGCACCTCCTCCATGTAGGCGTTGCCATGTGGAGGTCTGTGGTTGTCGAAGTTGGAGGTGGACCCGTCCGTCAGGTCAGAGTCGGAGCTGCACCTTTGGCCCGACAGCCTGCAGAACAGGTGGCCCTGCTCCTTCGCATAGGGGGCCGCCTTCGCCTTCGCCACCACCTCCTTGTATGCCTCGCGCTCAAACAACTCGATGGCGAGTCGGAGCACCTTGACATTCTTGCGACGGAGGTGTCGTGCATCCGTCTCCGCCCTCATGAGAGAGGGGCAGAGAACCGACGCGAGGAGGGCAACCTCGGGATCAACCGGCGTGCTCGCGTGTAACCAGCACGGTCAGCGCCTCCCCGCCGCTGCCCTCTCCCTCACCCGCTGCTGCTCGCGCCAGGCTACTCTTGGGGCGTCCTCGTGCACGCTGGCGCCAACACTGGCACGAGGACCCTGCAGTTACCACTTTCGAAGCAGAGGGTGGTGGTGGGCGACGTACCTAAAGGAGCGGAGCGGAGCGGCCGGAGCTGCGCGCCAGGCGGGACGGGCCAGCAGCGTCGGGCGGGACGGGCCAGCGGCGTCGCCGGTACTGCGTCGACAGGTGCCGAGGGCTAATGAATTTGATTTTCCATTGCCGGATCCACCTTGGTCGAGCCGCGGCCGCCTCAACATGATGCGGAGGGCGATCTCCTACACATCGTCAGGCTCCGCTTTGCACAACAGGCTTGCCCAGGCATGTCTGAGCCATCGGATTCTCCACCGGCACCAACGTTGCTTCGGTCGCGGGCCATCGAATGTGATCGTAGGGGTTTCGAAGTGGAGTGTACAGAGGGGAGTGAAGTGAAGTTCGGATTGACTACGTTATAGATTTTTCTGGGTGGGGATATTTATAAGGCAAGGATGGACCAGGCTGGGCCAAGTGGACGTGGGAGACGCGTCTGGGCCATCCATATCTGCTCTACATTTGGGCTTGATATGAGGGGCGCCGGACAGTCCGGGGGTTTGAGGACGGTTTAAGGCGCTATAATCGGTTTTTCATGACCGATCAGTGACCGGATAACGAAAGCCCCGGCGTTTGGTGACGGTTTGGGTGCCCAAGTTGTAGATGTTCTTAGCTGCATGAGCTTGTAAAACTCACCTGCCCTTACGATCGATGTGAGTTTGGGTTTGTTTTCAACTATTTGTTTGACGATTAACTCGTTCACTTCTTCTTTTTTGAAAGGGAATATGTTAATATTACTAAAATATCAATTACACTAACAAGATGTCACAAAGACATCCATGATATACATAGTTCAAAAAGGAAATAAAAATAAATTAAAAAACAAAGACCTCGCCACGTGATCGACTTCTCTCAGCAGCAGCACACAAACCACCATAAAAAACAACACCGGAAAACATAGAAGGTCTCCAAAAGCGATGCCTTTAAGAAGGAAATAGTGCACAAGCACCGTCGTCTCCAGATCCAAGATCTTAAGTTTTCACTCAGAAGAAAGTCCGAGCTCTAAAAACAATACCTTCAGCAAGACAATTGACAAGAACAACCAATTAAGGCCAGACCTTAGGTTTTCACCATGAAAGTCACGACTCGGCACCCGAGAAGCACCACTAAAAATGAAATCCTATAGTGTTGCCACCCTCACTTGTCACTGCTGGTTCTGGAAGTTATCAAACATCTGGCTGACTCCGTCGCCTCCAAGGCTCCCTCCACCTTACTGATCCTCCGGTCTTAGCCGCCATGACATTCTCCACCGTTATCTACGACATGGAAATCGAGATACCAACATTCCCATGGTTCCAAGAAACAACAGAGCTTCGCGTTGCGCCCTCATGGAGCCGCGTGGGCTGATATGGACGCGCACGACCAAAATCTATCCAAACCAGATATCCTTGGGCAAGATCTCCGGCAGCAGTTCCGGAACACATCGACGACCAGATCGAGGAGGACCGATCATGCAGATCGTTCCCGTGATGCGATAAGAGCACTAGGGCCATCACCACACCACTGCTTCCACCACGTCGACACCATCGCCACCATGGTGGAGGAGGAGGACACTAGCCTGCGCTGCCCACAGCCCGCGCCGCTAGCGGAATACGACCGCCAAATTGGGGCGGATCTCGATCCACCACCACCCCTCGCCCGCATGATCCGCTAGTCCTGAGTGCTCTCGGCCAACTCCTGGGAGGAACGAGCGCGCCCTGCACCATCCCTCAAGCCGCCGATCCCAAGCGCTCGTGGCCATCTCTCAGGAGGCGAGCATGCCCTGCTCCATCCCCGAGCGGCAGCTCCCCGCTCGTGCAGCCAGGCAAAGATCCACGTAGGGGCCACCAACCTAGAGGACGCCCGATGTGCATTGGCCCTCCTCGACGCCCAGATGTAGGACAGAGGAGAGGCTCCCGACACCCAACACGTTGGCCTCCCTCCTAACCATTGCGCCAGGAGCCGAGAGGCACTAGATCCCCGCCGCCCCCTTTACCGGCGACGCCCAGCTTTGTCCGACAGTGGCCTGGAGGGGAGTGGGGCTACAAGGGGCGGGAGCGCTCCACGGGGGGCCGGGGGGGGGGTGTTAGGGTTTCACCCCCTGGTCGCCTCCTCTAGGCGACGAAAGGAGGTGCACTTTTCCCTAAGTCTAAATACTTGCAACTCGTTCACTTCTGCCTACAATCAAACACTCATTTAGTTGGAACTGGCAAAGAAGTTAATGCCTATACAACTCAACTTTGTTTTAAATAAACATCACACTCCATTAATTAGATATATTAGTTACATGGTCAATAAGATACAATGCCATCTATAGGCTCCTCACACCAATCCCTAGTCTTGGAAAATTTCACTAGCCTAGCGAGTTCATGAGCGGTCTTATTTGCTCTTCCTACTACAATTCTCAAACCTAGTAACAGGAAAAACACATGCCATAAAATAGCAGTCATCGAACACTGCCACCGCTGCTCCCGTCGATTGTTCTCCATTTTTCATTGTGTCAATCACTTCCATATTATTAGAGTTGACAATAAGGCGATTGCAACCCGCCTTCTGTGCAAGGATTAAGCCAAACCTTAGAACCAGTGCTTCTGCTGTTAATACATCGGCACACCAATCGATCCTTCAATTTCCGCTAATAATGAACCTTCCTTTGTCATCTCTAAGGACAGATCCTGCCGTGCCCCTAAGGAGATCATGATCAAAAAAAAGCATCAACATTCAGTTTCACAAAACCCATAGGAGGTCTGCTCCATCCTCTTTTTCACTGGTTGTCTTAGAGAAGTGTGCATTAACATATTTCGCCGTTATAGCACGAGCCCCCGTCGAAGTTTGATATGCATCTTGAGACTTTCCTTCATGAACCAGTTTACGTCTATCCCACCATAGATACCAAGTTGTTATAGCGATAAATTCATGTACGTTCTAGAGGCCCAATACAGATAATTCTTGGTCTGGCATAAGTAATAACATTCAAGAACTATCTCTCCCACCCGATCGACAGCACAAGCTCTATTGATCACCTCATACAATCCTAACTTGTCCCAAACCTCTTCCGTCTTCTGACAACAAGACGTGTTTTGTGTCTTCTGGCCCATTTGAGCATGATGAGCAGATGGATGAAACTTTCATGTGTTTATTAGCGAGCGTCACATGACACGGGGAGTACCATGCAATGTACACCGGACAATAATTCTTGGTCTGGCGGGCGGAGCCAGGATTTCGGTATGGGGGGGGGGGCAAGTTGAGTTTACAATATAAAGCAACCTCTCTTATGAACCCGCTTGAAGACTATCAAACTCATACGCTTCTCCCCCTTTTGTCAGTAATGACCAAAAAGGTTTGAAGACATAGAGCATCTACTCGTCCTCATGAGGAGTAGTTGAAGCAGCAGGGTTGTCGTTGTTGTTTGGCGGTGCAGACGAACTCGGTGCAGTGTCGATGCGGGACTAATGCATCTAGTGCCACCACAAGTTGGTTTTGGAGTATTGACGACAAAGTTGGTTGAGGGACTAATGCGTTTGTGAGAATTGCAGGATAACGCAGGTAGTGTCCCTCATTGATTCGGTTTACCTACCGGAGATGACCCCTAAAAATGTTTGAAGACATTGAAGACAATGGTGGTATGTGAAGAGGTTCACATTGAAGACTATGACATGAGAAGACATTGAGTGAAGACTATGGAGCGCGAAGACTGAGTTGTTTCGTTGTTTCCTTTTCTTCTGTGTTGAGTCATAGGAACCACCGTACTGTTAAGTGGGGTCCAAGTGAATTAAGTCAGAGTGACTGAAGTGATGCTCAACCCAAATCCTATGTCTTCGAGCGAAGACAATGAGAGCAAATCTTATCCAGAGCTGGATGAGTCAGCTTTGCTTGTAGCCCAAGTAAAGTTGCCATGTGTGTTTGAAATCTGACCGTTGGAACACGTGTCAGTTCCTTAGTGACCTAGGGTCATTTCAGACATATCAGGCCGGGTTGCCTTGTGGCTATAAATATCCCACCCCCTACACCATAAATTGGTGGCTGCTCAGAGTTAGTTTACGGCTTTTGTCATTTTGAGAGCAACCCACCTCGAAGCCTTTGAGAGAGAAATCCTTGCGAGGACAAAGCCCAAACACCCAAAGCCAAAGAGTGTTAGGCATCACTGAAGTCTTTCTGTCTGTGTGACCTGAAGACTTATTACACTTGAGGCCTGTGTATCCTCCAGCCGGTTAGGCGTCGCGTTCTGAGCATCCAAGAGTCATTGTGGATTGCCGGGTGAACGAAGTCTGTGAAGGTTCGGAAGTCTATCTCGAAGACTTACCAGAGTGATTGGGCGAGGACTGTGTGTCCTTAGCTCAAGTGGAATAAGGTGAAGACATGGTCTTCTGAGTTGAATCTCAGCCTCCCTAACCAGATGTACAGTTGTCACAGCAACTGGAACTGGTCCAACAAATCATGTGTCTTCAACAAGTGACTGGTTCTATCCCTTCCCTCCTTTACTTTGAGTTTGTCTTCGTGAAGTCACTGCTTATCTGTCTTATCTGTTCGACTTCATTGCTTGACTACTATTGTTGATTGACTTCATACTATCTTCCATCCCGATCCTTACTACCTAGCTGCTATTAGTCTTCGTACGTTACCACTATTGCATACTTGACTATGGCTTGCTTTGTGTAGTTTATCTTCCGCTGCATATCAATTAGGTCATTTCTATTGTTTGTCTTCAAAACTTCCATGTTTTGAAGACTTTGATAAAAATCGCCTATTCACCCCCCCCCCCTCTAGTCGATAACTGGCACTTTCAATTGGTATCAGAGCAAGGTACTCCCTTGTTCTGTGTGATTCGGTTTAACCACCTGGAGTTTAGCTATGTCAACTGCAGGATTGAGGAATGTATCTTGCCCCACCTTTGACGGTCATGAATATCCTCAGTGGAAAGCCATGATGAAGAAGCGACTCATGGCTATGGACAACGAACTGTGGACCGTCACTGAGATTGGTCTTACCGATCTATGCAAGATGGCGGAGGCTGATGACATTCGCAAGTACACTCTACTGAACCTCACAGCGAAGGATGTCATCTGCTCCTGCCTGTCCCGAAATCAGTTCAGGAACGTCATGCACCTCAACCACGCGAAGCTAATCTGGGACCGGCTTTCTGAAGTCTATGAAAGTCAACTTAATCGTCATGATCCTTGGCTTGATGACTACAAGGAGTCTCTTAAGGAGATGACCTTTCCACCTGAATCGTGTTCATCTTCACCATGCCTCATGGCAGGGGGTGCTAAGGTAACTGAATGCTACCTCTCTGAAACCAGTGATGATGAATCAGGTGATGAATTTGGCCCCAGCTATTTCAAACTTGCTTCCCTTGCCACTAAACAACAAAGAGCTTTGGAAAAGATTCAAAACATGCTTAGTAAGAGCGATGATATGTTGGGCGAAGAAATGGATCAGTCAAAAGCTTTGGCTGAGAGTCTTCAGAGACTGCATTCCAAGTTTGACGCCCTTCAAGATCAACATAATGCTCTTTTATCTGATCATGAGAAACTTTCTTTTGAATGTCTTCAAAGAGAGCAAGATCTTGAAAAGATAAGAGTGGATTATGAAGCTCTTCTGAAGAAGCACGATTCATTACTTGCTCAACAAATCAGCGTTACTCAGGATGGATTTGAACCACCATGTTTAAAATGCATTGAGCGTGATAACGCTGCCTCTGTTGCTGAATGTTCCAATGCTGCTACTACTGCTCTATCTTCAACAACTGATGTGGTAACTAACCCCTCTGCTGAGGATATCACTACTATTGCTGATGAAAATGCTAGGTTGAAGACATTGCTTGAAACAGGGATGTACAAAAGTCTGAAAGGGCACCAGACACTTTGCGATGTCCTCAAAAAGCAGATTCTGAACCAAAACCCTAGGAAAGAGGGTGTTGGGTTCGAGAGGAAAATGAATGGTGATGGTTCCTACTGGAAGCCTGAGCAGTATCCCAAAACCACATGGGTTGCTGCAAAGGAACCTTCAGAGGATCCATCCACTCTATCTGGCTTTACCTGTGCTAATCCTATTATCATTGATGAATCCTTTGATGCAAACTATAAACTGTTCAAAAATCAGAATGGTGAAGTGTTTGCCAGGTATATTGGTACTAACTGCAGGAATGGACCACCAATGAAGAATATCTGGGTTCCTAAAAGCTGTCTTGAGAATCTTCCTGTGAATGTTGTCATGACACCACCAGGGAAGAAGACAAACCCTAGACCGCAGGCGTCACATGGTCCATCGGCTTCATACGGAAACAGGACTCACCTGAGTCACCCTAACACCAATGTTTTGCAGGGAAATCATACTCAAGCTTAAGAATATGAGCGTGTGTCTTCAAACCGCTATGTTCATAGTACTAAGAACTTTTCTGCTTTTTCATATGAGTATCATTCATCTCCTGCAAGGCTATTTGCTAGGGCTTCAAAGCTGAAATTCTCAGATGTTGCACTTAGACTCATTGCTTCTAAGCCACCCCTGAAGTTGTGGGTGGTGAAGAAGAACTAACTCTCTTTTGCAGAACATGGTCTCCAGCCAGCAATCAAAGGCGTCCGATATAATTGCTGGGGACCTAAAACACAAAGGGACGCATGATAAAATGACTTACTATGTATTCCACATATGAATCGATTACCTGTCATATTGTGTGCTAACTTTCATCTATGCTGTGATAATCCAAGTGTGCATCAAATGCTTATGCTTCACAACATACCTTGTGAAGCCTATCCTCCTAACTGCACTGTAGGGTATGACACCTCATGCTTTAGAATGGATCATGGACAGCGGATGCACTAATCATATGACTGGTGATCGAAGTCTTCTCATGGACTCAACCTTACGTCCATCCGACAAGAGTCAAATCACATTTGCTCACACTGGTAAAGGCAAGGTATTGGGTCTAGGTAGAGTTGCAATCTCAAAGGATCAACACATGGATAAAGTGATGCTTGTTGAATCCCTTGGATTCAACTTAATGTATGTCTCAATGCTTTGTGACTTAAACATGATTGTGATATTTGGAAAATATCGTTGCTTTGTACTAATGGAATCTGACAAGTCTCTAGTCTTTGAAGGATATAGGAAAGGTGATCTATACATGGTAGATTTCTCAGCAGGTCCACAGCTTGCCGTATGTCTACTTGCAAAAGCTTTAGAATGCTGGCTCTGGCATCGAAGGCTGGGACATGCTGGCATGAGGAACTTACACACTCTCGTCAAGAAGAAGCATGTCATAGCATCGAAGGTGTCAAGTTCAAGAAAGATCATTTGTGTGGTGCCTGCGAAGCTGGAAAGATGACGAGGACCAAGCACCCCTCGAAGACTATCATGACAACATCTCAACCCTTCGAGCTGTTGCACATGGACTTATTTGGTCCTACTCACTACTCCACCCTCACAACAACAGCGTGTCTCTATGGCTTTGTTATTGTCGATGACTACTCAAGATACACATGGGTGCACATAATTCTCTACAAGACTGAAGTACAAGATGTCTTCAGACGATTCGCCAATCGAGCAATGAACAATTATGGTGTCAAGATCAAGCATATTAGAAGTGATAACGGCACAGAATTCAAGAACACCAGGTTTGATCTTTATCTGGATACAATGGGAATCACTCATGAATTTTCTACTCCACACACACCTCAGCAAAATGGCATTGTTGAGCGCAAGAACAGAAACCTCATTGAGATGGCTCGAACAATGCTCAACGAGTACAAGACACCAAGAAAATACTGGCCTGAAGCTATTGATACAGCTTGTCACATCATCAACCGTGTCTACATCCATAAGCTTCTGGGCAAGACATCCTATGAGCTCCTTACTGGCAAGAAGCCAAATGTCAGCTACTTCAGAGTTTTTGGTGCTAGATGCTGGATCAAGGATCCCCATCACAAGTCAAAATTTGAACCTAAAGCTCACGAAGGCTTCATGCTTGGATATGGAAAGGATTCGCACTCTTACAGAGTCTTCAACCTCTTCCACTACAAAATCGTTGAAACAGTGGATGTGTGATTTGATGAAACCAATGGTTCACAACGAGAACTCCTACCAAGCACACTAGATGAAGCTCCTTCCAGTGAATCTATCAAGTTGATGGGAACTGGTGAAATCATGCCCTCTGAAGCACAGCCTGAAGAGGAACTCATCATTTCTGCACCAAACCAACCTGAAGACAATGCTCAGACCGAAGACAATCCTCCCAATGATGACAATGATAAACATGAGCAAGGGCTTCGTCCAGTTCATCCTCGTGTTGCAAATGAAGTACAAATTGAGAAGATAATTGATAGCATCAAAGCACCTGGTCCGCTTACTCGCTCAAGAGCAACACAGTTAGCAAATTTCTGTGGGCATTTTTCATTTGTATCAATATCTGAACCCAAGAAAGTTACTGAAGCCTTTATGGAACCTGAATGGATTCAAGCCATGCAAGAAGAACTTCAACAGTTCAAGCTGAATAATGTTTGGGAACTTATCAAGCGCCCTGACCCTCGCAAGCATAACATTATTGGCACTAAATGGATATATCGGAACAAGCAAGATGAGCATGGTCAAGTCATCAGAAACAAAGCTCGTCTAGTAGCACAAGGATATACTCAAGTTGAAGGAATTGACTTCGATGAAACATTTGCTCCTGTGGCTAGGCTTGAAGCTATTCGCATACTGCTAGCCTATGTGAATCACCACAACATCTTGCTATATCAAATGGATGTGAAAAGTGCTTTCCTCAATGGCAAAATTGAAGAAGAAGTGTATGTTGCTCAACCACCTAGCTTTGAAGATCCAAAATATCCTGATATGGTGTACAAACTAAACAAAGCACTGTATGGCCTCAAACAAACTCCTCATGCTTGGTATGATACAATCAAAGACTTCCTGAAGAGCAAAGGCTTTAAACCAGGATCCCTAGATCCCACACTCTTCACGAAGACATATGATGATGAACTGTTTGTGTGCCAAATATATGTGGATGACATAATCTTCGGCTGCACCAACCAGAAGTATAGTGATGAGTTTGGATACATGATGCAACAGCAATATCAGATGTCCATGATGGGTGAGCTGAAGTTCTTCCTTGGTCTTCAAATTCGTCAGCAAAGAAATGGCATCTTCATATCTCAAGAAAAATATCTCAAAGACTGCCTAAAGAAGTTCAGCATGCAAGATTGCAAAGGTTACATGACGCCAATGCCAGCCAAACATCATCTTGGTCCCGACGGTAATGGTAAAGAGTTCGATCAAAAGGTATACCGCTCCATGATTGGTTCTTTACTTTACCTATGTGCATCTAGGCCAGATATTATGCTTAGTGTTTGCATGTGTGCTCGATTCCAAGCGGCACCAAAGGAATCGCATCACTTAGCTGTGAAGCGAATTCTTAGATATTTGGCTTACACCCCAACACTCGGATTATGGTATCCAAAGGGCTCAAGATTTGATCTAGTTGGATTCTCGGATGCTGATTATGCTGGTGACAAGGTGGATCGCAAGTCAACATCAGGAACATGTCACTTTCTGGGACGATCTCTTGTCTGTTGGTCTTCAAAGAAGCAAAACTGTGTATCACTCTCAACTGCTGAATCTGAATAGATTGCAGCTGGATCTTGTTGTGCTCAGCTTCTGTGGATGAAGCAAACTCTCAAGGACTATGGCATCAATCTGAATCAAGTCCCTCTCTTCTGCGACAATGAAAGCGCCATCAAGATCGCCAACAATCCAGTCTAGCACTCGAAGACAAAGCACATTGAAATTCGTCATCATTTTCTCAGAGATCATGTCATGAAGAAAGATATTGACATCATTCACGTCAATACCGAAGAGCAACTGGCAGATATCTTCACAAAGCCCTTGGATGAGAAAATGTTTTGCAAGTTACGGTGTGAGCTAAATATCTTGGAATCCTCAAATGTCCTGTGATCAGGCACACATCCTAACACTTAAGCATGTTGATGACTTAGATGTGAAACACACAAAGTAAAGTATATCTTCAATCAATGAAGACTTACATTCTGAGTGTGAATACATTAACATGGAATTTGACTTCGGAGCGCCACGATAATTGTGCGCCGTGTCTGGGTCTAATACTTCTTATACGGTGGGTAACGCCACCACCAAATTTCTTGGTTTGAAGTGTTTCACTCATGGCGTTATTGTTGAATATCTTCGCATATTGATTTGTCTTCAACTTTCAACTTATCTTCATGATTTACTTCACTATGTTAAGTTGATTGCCTTCTCTAATATATATATATATACTAGTATTTTGTCCTCTACAGCATTCACTTATAGCTATGTCTTCATTGTTGAATCTTTTGAACTAAGTGAATGTGATCGGACCCTAACCTCTCTATGCTTACTATCTCAAACTCTATCTATCCAAATCATATGCGTTCTGTTGAAACTGTCGAATGTCTTCTCTGCATCCTTGTCAGCAGAAGACACAGAGACAAACATCAGTCCTATTTAAATTATTCATCTTTATTGTCGATATCCGGAGAAGCCGGAACAACCATCCGACAAACTTGGCGGGCGTGGGAACGTGGGACAACTCTGAGTATGTTGCATGCTTGCCACGTGTCCCACGGAGGTGAACAGATAGGGGCACCTGCGTAATTGCGATGTGCCGCACACCTACTTATAAATATGTGTCCCCTGCGGTCAATAAAACCTTCTTCCACCTTTCCACCTCGTCAAAACCCTAGCACCACCGCTAGCTCTCGACGACGCCGGCGACGAAGCGCTTAGCTGCCGCGACTTCTCCGACGCCGTCCTCACGCCGGCCGCGGGCATCGTCCTCTCCGCCGCCGCCGTAGGTGTCCTCCGTCGCCAAGTTAGGGCACGGTGGACTGAACTGCTCGGTCTCCAATTTCTTCCCATCAAGCAGTTCTTCGTGTGGTAAATATAACTCTATTTTTACCAGCTTTTTGATCCTCAATGATTCATCCAATTTACCAAAATTGGTTTCTGTCTATACAAAGTTAGATCTATTCTGTCTGCATCTCATACTGCCTAGTATATTCACTTAAGCTTCACATCTAGTTAGATTCCTCACTTGTACTTATTCATGGATTCGTACAAATCTGGAACCGACTCTCAACATATAAGTGAATGTCTTCGCAACATGAGGTCAATGTCTTCAAACTGATTTATCTTCAAAATCTTCTGAGAATGCATATGACCTCTTCCCCTTCCCTCGCATCTCTAATGCTGTCACAGGTACATGTCCCTGGGAGAATCCCTAGGTTCTCATAGTCTGCATTCGTTTGCAGAATTCTTACAGCAACACATTGATTCTCCTGAAGCCAGTTCCTGTCTGACCAGCAAGCAAAAGCCTTTGAAGCCTTTGAACATATTGAAACCGTTTAGTTTGAAGTTCATGGCTGCAGAGAAATCTGTCAGGAAGGGTGGCAGACAGCATCGTGGGGGGACTTCAAAGGATCTGCCTGATGATCTTGCAAAAATCTACAAAACAGATCCTGAAGAATATTACAATCAGCGCAAGACTCGAATCCAATGGATTCGACGCTATTGGGCTGAATAATGGTTCAAGTACAAGTTCGTGACCCAGGAGTACGCAGAGAAGAATGCTATCAAGAGCCCTTGGGGTGATATTCTCTATCGAGGCCTTCCCCCCAAGAACAAAGTTGAAGCCATTGCGCAAGAATTCTATCCTTGCATGGTCCATGGACCACAGCCTGAAGAAGCCAACCCGTCATCATTGCTCTGGTGTCGCGAAGACAATCTCTTCAAGCGCAACTTCCAGTTTGCTAAGGCTTCGGCAAAGGAAAACAAGAAGTCATGGGGATTAGACTTCAACCCTGATCCCTCTGCTCCCCGTGATGATGGCACACATGAAGCTGAAGAAAATAGAATTGGCCCCTTTGCTAACCTTGAAGGCCTCATCTCCTACATCTTGGTACAAGGTGCCAAAGTGGATCATTCTGACAATGATGCTGATTCTGATGAAGCCCCAGCTCCTCCTCCAAGGCCGCAGAAGCCAAAGAAAATTAAGGCTTCATCATCAGCTGCACCTCCAAAAGCTTCTCATGTGAAGCCACTAGCCACTGCACCTCCTGAAGCCAGTGTGCATTCTGAAGATCTTTCCCGCATCTCCAAGAAGACGGAGAAGAAAAAGAAAATCGTCAAGAGTACTGATCAGGCTTTGACTCCTGCTGCTATTTTGCGTGAAGAGCACATTGATCTGTCCAGCGATGACGATCTTGCAGATGATGCTCTTGAGCAACTGATCAAGAGCAAGGAAGAAGCAGAGATCTTCAACAACTTGCCTCTCTTTGACGTGGCAGTCATTCATAACTTCATTGATGAGTGGTTTGACACACCAAATCTCAGCTTTGATGATCTGCAACTTCCAATTGGCCTCAGCGTCGCCTTCAATGGCGCCGTTGCTTCTAAGCTAGCTATTGCTCAGCGCATCATTGAGCTGAAAAACAAAATTGACTATGAAAAGGCTTAGTTCAAGAAGCATGTGGCAAAGCTCAGCGTGCAAGATGTCAAGAACTTGAAGATCATGCTGCCGAGCTCAAAGAAGCCTTTCACAAGAAGCGTGAAGAAGCTCGAGGCTCCAGAGAGCGTATGAAGAGTCTGGCTGACAAGTGTGTGCTTGCCTACAATGAGGCTGAGAAGCGCAAGTCTCTTGGCCGTCCTGGCATTGACCCCAGGATGGCAGCAAAGAAGAAGAAGCTCTCCACTGCCCAACCTGCACCTTCAAGTCAAGAAGCACCTCGCATTATCTTCCCAAGCAGCATGACTGGCTCGAAGCCAAAGGTCACTACTACCGCTTCAGAACAGAAGAAGACGAGGGTTGCCGAGGCTGAAGCTAGAAAGAGAAAGAATACTGAAGCCTCTGAAGCTGCTCCCTCCAAGAAGAAGCGCAAGATCAAGAAGAGTCGGGCTGCTCCCACAGAGCCCCTTGTTGTTGAACCCATCTCAGTGGTTCGTCCTGCATCCGCATCCCAAGAACTTCGCATGACTGTTCATGAGCCTGCTTCCACAGAGGCTCCTGAAGCTGAAGAGCCAGCAGTTGATCCCATCACTGCTGAAGACATTGGTCACCATGACAATGTTGAAGATGATGAAGTTCTTCCTCAAATTGAATACAATGTGGTATCATCGCCTGTTCTCATGAACAGCAAACTCATCAGCATTGGTCGTCCTCTGACGCCAATTGCTTAGGATGCTTCATGGGCTAATCGCCCGCAACACCAAGACTCCCCCAGTACTCCCCAACAACAACAAGCCACACCATCCATGCAAGTTGAAGAGGATGAGGACCTGCCCACTCCATCTCCAAAGGCGTCGCCTGTACTACAAAGGCTTCGCAAAGGACCAAGGCCTCAAGTCCCTCTTCCGAGCGTTCCAGAAGGAGAAGTGCATCATCAACCTTGTATGTGCATCTAGTGCCACCCCTAGTTGGTTTTGGAGTATTGACGACAAAGTTGGTTGAGGGACTAATGCGTTTGTGAGAATTGCAGGATAACGCAGGTAGTGTCCCTCATTGATTCGGTTTACCTACCAGAGATGACCCCTAAAAATGTATGAAGACATTGAAGACAATGGTGGTATGTGAAGAGGTTCACATTGAAGACTATGACATGAGTAGACATTGAGTGAAGACTATGGAGCGCGAAGACCGAGTTGTTTCGTTGTTTCCTTTTCTTCTATGTTGAGTCATAGGAACCACCGTACTGTTAAGTGGGGTCCAAGTGAACTAACTCAGAGTGACTAAAGTGATGCTCAACCCAAATCCTATGTCTTCGAGCGAAGACAATGAGAGCAAATCTTATCCAGAGTTGGATGAGTTAGCTTTGCTTGTAGCCCAAGTAAAGTTGCCATGTGTGTTTGAAATCTGACCGTTGGAACACGTGTCAGTTCCTTAGTGACCCAGGGTCATTTCGGACATATCAGGTCAGGTTGCCTTGTGGCTATAAATAGCCCACTCCCTACACCATAAGTTGGTGGCTGCTCAGAGTTAGTATATGGCTTTTGTCGTTTAAGAGCAACCCACCTCGAAGCATTTGAGAGAGAGAAATCCTTGCGAGGACAAAGCCCAAACACCCAGAGCCAAAGAGTGTTAGGCATCACTGAAGTCTTTCTGTCTGTGTGACCTGAAGACTTATTACACTTGAGGACTGTGCATCCTCCAGCCGATTAGGCGTCGCGTTCTGAGCATCCAAGAGTCATTCTGGATTGCCGGGTGAACGAAGTCTGTGAAGGTTCGGAAGTCTACCTTGAAGACTTACCAGAGTGATTGGGCGAGGACTAAGTGTCCTTAGCTCAAGGGGAATAAGGTGAAGACACGGTCTTCTGAGTTGAATCTCAGCCTCCCTAACCAGACGTACAGTTGTCATAGCAACTGGAACTTGTCCAACAAATCCTGTGTCTTCAACAAGTGACTGGTTCTATCTCTTCCCTCCTTTACTTTAAGTTTGTCTTCGTGAAGTCATTGCTTATCTGTCTTATCTGATTGACTTCATTGCTTGACTACTATTGTTGATTGGCTTCATACTATCTTCCATCCTGATCCTACTACCTAGCTGCTATTAGTCTTCGTACGTTAACGCTATTGCATACTTGACTATGGCTTGCTTGTTGTAGTCTATCTTCCGCTGCATATCAATTAGGTTATTTCAATTGTTTGTCTTCGAAACTTCCACGTTTTGAAGACTTTGATAAAAATCGCCTATTCACCCCCCCTCTAGTCGATAACTAGCACTTTCAATTGGTATCAAAGCAAGGTACTCCCTTGTTCTGTGTGATTCGGTTTAACCACCTGGAGTTTCAGCTATGTTGACTGCAGGATTGAGGAATGTATCTTGCCCCACCTTTGACGGTCATGAGTATCCTCGGTGGAAAGCCATGATGAAGAAGAGACTCATGGCTATGGACAGCAAACTGTGGACCGTCACCGAGATTGGTCTTACCGATCTATGCAAGATGGCGGAGGCTGATGACATTCGCAAGTACACTCTACTGAACCTCACAGCGAAGGATGTCATCTGCTCCTGCCTGTCCTGAAATCAGTTCAGGAACGTCATGCACCTCAATCACGCAAAGCTAATCTGGGACCGGCTTTCTGAGGTCTATGAAAGTCATCTTAATCGTCATGATCCTTGGCATGATGACTACAAGGAGTCTCTTAAAGAGATGACCTTTGCACCTGAACCGTCTTCATCTTCACCATGCCTCATGGCAGGGGTTGCTAAGGTAACTGAATGCTATCTTTCTGAAACTAGTGATGATGAATCAGGTGATGAATTTGGCCCCAGCTATGTCAAACTTGCTTCCCTTGCCACTAAACAACCAAGAGCTTTGGAAAAGATTCAAAACATGCTTAGTAAGAGCGATGATATGTTGGGCGAAGAAATGGATCAGTCAAAAGCTTTGGTTGAGAGTCTTCAGAGACTTCATTCTAAGTTTGACGCCCTTCAAGATCAACATATTGCTCTCTTGTCTGATCATGAGAAACTTTCTTCTGAATGTCTTCAAAGAGAGCAAGATCTTGAAAAGATAAGGGTGGATTATTAAGATCTTCTAAGGAAGCACGATTCATTACTTGCTCAACAAATCAGCGTCGCTCAGGATGAATTTGAACCACCATGTCTAAAATGCATTGAGCGTGATAACGCTACTTCTGTTGCTGAATGTTCCACTGCTGCTACTGTTGCTCTATCTTCAACTTCTGATGTGGCAACTAACCCCTCTTCTGAGGATACCACTACTATTGCTGATGAAAACGCTAGGTTGAAGACATTGCTTGAAACAGGGATGTATAAAAGTCTGAAAGGGCATCAAACACTTTGTGATGTCCTCAAAAAGCAGATTCTGAACCGAAACCCTAGGAAAGAGGGTGTTGGGTTCGAGAGGAAAATGAATGCTGATGGTTCCTACTGGAAGCCTGAGCAGTATCCTAAAACCACATGGGTTGCTGCAAAGGAACCTTCAGTTGATCCATCCACTTTATCTGGCTTTACCTGTGCTAATCCTATTATCATTGATGAATCCTTTGATGCAAACTATAAACTATTCAAAAATCAGAATGGTGAAGTGTTTGCCAGGTATATTGGTACTAACTGCAGGAATGGACCGCCAATGAAGAAGATCTGGGTTCCCAAAAGCTGTCTTGAGAATCTTCCTGTGAATGTTGTCATGACACCACCAGGGAAGAAGACAAACCCCAGACCAAAGGCGTCACATGGTCCAACGGCTTCATACGGAAACAGGACTCACCTGAGTCACCCTAACGCCAATGTTTTGCAGGGAAATCACACTCCAACTTATGAATATGAGCGTGTGTCTTCAAACCGCTATGTTCACAATACTAAGAACTTTTCTGCTTATTCATATGAGTATCATTCATCTCCTGCAAGGCTATTCGCTAGGGCTCCAAAGCCGAAATTCTCAGATGCTGCACTTAGACTCATTGCTTCTAAGCCACCCCTAAAGTTGTGGGTGGTGAAGAAGAACTAACTCTCTTTTGCAGAACATGGTCTCCAGCGAGCAATCAAAGGCGTCCAATATTATTGTTGGGGACCTAAAACACAAAGGGACGCATGATAAAATGACTTACTATGTAGTCCACATATGAATCGATTACCTGTCATACTGTGTGCTAACTTTCATCTATGCTGTGATAATCCAAATGTGCATCAAATGCTTATGCTTCACAATATGCCTTGTGAAGCCTATCCTCCTAACTGCATTGTAGGGCATGTCACCAAAAGCTTCAGAATGGATTATTGACAGTGGATGCACTAAACATATGACTGGTGATCGAAGTCTTCTCATGGACTCAACCTTACGTCCATCCGACAAGAGTCAAATCACATTTGCTGACACTGGTAAAGGCAAGGTATTGGGTCTAGGTAGAGTTGCAATCTCAAAGGATCAACACATGGATAAAGTGATGCTTGTTGAATCCCTTGGATTCAACTTAATGTCTGTCTCAATGCTTTGTGACTTAAACATGATTGTGATATTTGGAAAATATCGTTGCCTTGTACTAATGGAATCTGACAAGTCTCTAGTCTTTGAAGGGTATAGGAAAGGTGATCTATACATGGTAGATTTCTCAGCAGGTCCACAGCTTGCCGTATGTCTTCTTGCAAAAGCTTCAGAATGCTGGCTCTGGCATCGAAGGCTGGGGCACGCTGGCATGCGGAACTTGCACACTCTCGTCAAGAAGAAGCATGTCATAGGCATCGAAGGTGTCAAGTTCAAGTAAGATCATTTGTGTGGTGCTTGCGAAGCTAGGAAGATGACAAGGGCCAAGCACCCCTCGAAGACAATCATGACAACATCTCAACCCTTCGAGCTGCTACACATGGACTTATTTGGACCTAATCACTACTCCACCCTCACAACAACGGCGTGTCTCTATGGCTTCGTCATTGTTGATGACTGCTCAAGATATACATGTGTGCACATAATTCTCTACAAGACTGAAGTACAAGATGTCTTCAGACGATTCGCCAATCGAGCAATGAACAATTATGGCGTCAAGATCAAGCATATCGGAAGTGATAACGACACTGAATTCAAGAAGACCGGGCTTGATCTTTATCTGGATACAATGGGAATCACTCATGAATTTTCTGCTCCATACACACCTCAGCAAAACGGCATTGTAGAGCGCAAGAACAGAACCCTCATAGAGATGGCTCGAACAATGCTTGACGAGTACATGACACCAAGAAAGTTCTGGCCTGAAGCAATTGATACTGCATGTCACATCATCAACCGTGTTTACATCCACAAGCTTCTGGGCAAAACATCCTATGAGCTCCTTACTGGCAAGAAGCGAAATGTCAGTTACTTCAGAGTCTTTGGTGCTAGGTGCTGGATCAAGGATCCCCATCACAAGTCAAAATTTGAACCCAAAGCTCATGAAGGCTTCATGCTTGGCTATGGAAAGGATTCGCACTCCTACAGAGTATTCAACCTCTTCCACTACAAAATCGTTGAAACAGTGGATGTGCGATTTGATGAAACCAATGGTTCACAATGAGAGCTCCTGCCAAGCACACTTGATGAAGCTCCTTCCAGTGAATCTATCAAGATGATGGGAACTGGTGAAATCATGCCCTCTGAAGCACAGCCTGAAGAGGAACTCATCATTTCTGCACCAAACCAACCTGAAGACAATGCTCAGACCGAAGACAATCCTCCCAATGATGACAATGATCAGCAAGAGCAAAGTCTTCGTCCTATTCATCCTCGAGTTGCAAATCAAGTGCAAATCGAGAAGATAATTGACAGCATCAATGCGCCTGGTCCGCTTACTCGCTCAAGAGCAACACAGTTAGCAATCTTCTGTGGGCACTTTTCATTTGTGTCAATATCAGAACCCAAGAAAGTTGCTGAAGCTTTTATGGAACCTGAATGGATTCAAGCCATGCAAGAAGAACTTCAACAGTTCAAGCTGAATAATGTTTGGGAACTTGTCAAGCGACCTGACCCTCGCAAGCATAACATTATTGGAACGAAATGGATATATCAAAACAAGCAAGATGAGTATGGTCAAGTCATCAGAAACAAAGCACGTCTTGTGGCACAAGGATATACTCAAGTTGAAGGAATTGACTTCGATGAAACATTTGCTCTTCTTGCTAGGCTTGAAGCCATTCGCATACTTCTAGCCTATGCAAATCACCACAACATCTTGCTATATCAAATGGATGTGAAGAGTGCATTTCTCAATGGCAAGATTGAAGAAGAAGTGTATGTTGCTCAACCACCTGGCTTTGAAGATCCAAAACATCCTGATATGGTGTACAAGCTAAACAAAGCACTGTATGGCCTCAAACAAGCTCCTCGCGCATGGTATGATACGATCAAATACTTCCTGAAGAGCAAAGGCTTCAAACCAGGATCCCTCGATCCCACACTCTTCACGAAGACATATGATGGCGAACTGTTTGTGTGCAAAATATATGTGGATGATATTATCTTTGGCTGCACCAACCAGAAGTATAGTGATGAGTTTGGATACATGATGCAAGAGCAATATCAGATGTCCATGATGGGAGAACTGAAGTTCTTCCTTGGTCTTCAAATTCGTCAGCAAAGCAATGGCATCTTCATATCTCAAGAAAAGTACCTCAAAGATTGTCTGAAGAGGTTTGGAATGGAAGACTGCAAAGGTTATACGACACCAATGCCAACCAAACACCACCTTGGTCCCGACGACAATGGTAAAGAGTTCGATCAAAAGGTATACCGCTCCATGATTGGTTATTTACTTTATCTATGTGCATCTAGGCCAGATATTATGCTTAGTGTTTGCATGTGTGCTCGATTCCAAGCGGCACCAAAGGAATCGCATCACTTAGCTGTGAAGCGAATTCTTCGATATTTGGCTTACACCCCAACACTCGGATTATGGCATCCAAAGGGCTCAAGGTTTGACCTAGTTGGATTCTCGGATGCTGATTATGCTGGTGAGAAGGTGGATCGCAAGTCAACATCAGGAACATGTCACTTTCTGGGACGATCACTTGTCTGTTGGTCTTCAAAGAAGCAGAACTGTGTATCACTCTCAACTGCTGAATCTGAATACATTGCTGCTGGATCCTGTTGTGCTCAGCTTCTATGGATGAAGCAAACTCTCAAGGACTATGGCATCAATCTGAAACAAGTACCTCTCTTCTGCGACAACGAAAGTGCCATCAAGATAGCCAACAATCCAGTTCAGCACTCGAAGACAAAGCACATTGAAATTTGTCATCATTTTTTCAGAGATCATGTCATGAAGAAAGATATTGACATCATTCACATCAACACAGAAGAACAACTGGCAGATATCTTTACAAAGCCCTTGGATGAGAAAAGGTTTTGCAAGTTATGGTGTGAGCTAAATATCTTGGAATCCTCTAATGTCCTGTGATCAGGCACACATCCTAACACTTATGCATGTTGATGACTTAGATGTGCAACACACGAAGTAAGGTATATCTTCAATCAATGAAGACTTACACTCTGAGTGTGAATACATTAACATGGAATTTGACTTCGGAGCGCCACGATAATTGTGCGCCGTGTCTGGGTCTAATACTTCCTATACGGTGGGTAACGCCACCACCAAATTTGTCTGTTTGAAGTGTTTCACTCATGGCGTTACTTTTGCAAAGACTTCGCATTTGGTTTGTCTTCAGTTTCAATTTATCTTCAAGATTTTCTGCGCTATGATGATTTGATTGCATATATATATATATATATATATATATATATATATATATATATATATATATATATATATATATATATATACACTAGCGTTCTGTCCTCTACAGCATTCACTTATAGCTATGTCTTCAAGTTGAATCTTTTGAACTAAGTGAATGTGATCGGACCCTAACCCCTCTATGCTTTCTATCTCAAACTCTATCTGTCCAAATCATATGCATTCTATTGAAACTGTCGAATGTCTTCTCAACGTCCTAGTCAGCAGAAGACACAGAGACAAACATCAAGTCCTATTTAAATGATTCATCTTTATTATCGATATTCGGAGAAGCCGGAACGAACATCCGACAAACTTGGCGGGCGTGGGAACGTGGGACAACTCTAAGTATGTGGCATGCTTGCCACGTGTCCCACGGATGTGAACAGACACGGGCACCTGCATAATTGCACTGTGCTGCACACCTACTTATAAATGCGTGTCCCCTGCGGTCAAGAAAACCTTCTTCCACCTCTCCACCTCGTCAAAACCCTAGCGCCACCGCTAGCTCTCGACGACGCCGGCGACGAAGCGCTTAGCTGCCGCGACTTCTCCGACGCCGTCCTCACGCCGGCCGCGGACATCGTCCTCTCCGCCGTCGCCGTAGGTGTCCTCCGTCGCCAAGTTAGGGCACGGTGGGCTGAACTGCTTGGTCTCCTATTCATCCCTTCTAGTAGTTCTTCGTGCAGTAATTATAACTCTATTTTTACCACCTTTTTGATCTTCGTAGATTCATCCTATTTACCGAAAGTGGTTTCTACCTACTCAATGTTAGATCTATTCTGTCTGCATCTCATAATGCCTAGTCTATTCACTTAGATTTCCTATC
Source organism: Triticum aestivum (assembly GCF_018294505.1). NCBI lineage: Eukaryota > Viridiplantae > Streptophyta > Magnoliopsida > Poales > Poaceae > Triticum > Triticum aestivum. The sequence goes on along the minus strand of NC_057813.1, from coordinate 713,786,854 downwards.
TAGTTTGATTCCTCACTTGTACTTATTCACGGATTGGTACAAATCTGAAACCAACTCACCTCATATAAGTGAATGTCTTCGCATCATGAGGTCAATGTCTTCAAACTGATTTATCTTCAAAATCTTCTGAGAATGCATATGACCTCTTCCCCTTCCCTCGCATCTCTAATGCTGTCACAGGTACATGTCCCTGGGAGAATCCCTAGGTTCTCATAGTCTGCATTCGTTTGCAGAATTCTTACAGCAACACATTGATTCTCCTGAAACCAGTTCCTGTCTGACCAGCAAGCGAAAACCTTTGAAGCCTTTGAACATATTGAAACCGTTCAGTTTGAAGTTCATGGCTACGGAGAAATCTGTCAGGAAGGGTGGCAGACAGCGTCGTGGGGGAACTTCAAAGGATCTGCCTGATGATCTGGCAGAAATGTATAAAACAGATCCTGAAGAAGATTACAATCAGCGCAAGACTCGAATCCAATGGATTCGATGCTATTGGGCTGAACAGTGGTACAAGTAGAAGTTCATCACCCAGGAGTACGCAGAGAAAAATGCTATCAAGAGCCCTTGGGGTGATATTCTCTATCGAGGCCTTCCCCCCAAGAACAAAGCTGAAGCCATTGCACAAGAATTCTATCCTTGCATGGTCCGTGGACCACAGCCTGAAGAATCCGACCCAACATCATTGCTCTGGTGTCGTGACGACAATCTCTTCAAGCGCAACCTCCAGTTTGCTAAGGTTTCGGCAAAGGAAAATAAGAAGTCACGGGGATTAGACTTCAATCATGGTCCCTCTGCTCCCCGTGATGATGGCACACGTGAAGCTGAAGAAAACAGAATTGGCCCCTTTGCAAACCTTGATGGTCTTATCTCCTACATAAAGGTACAAGGTGCCAAAGTGGATCATTCTGACAATGAGGCTGATTCTGATGAAGCCCCAGCTCCTCCTCCAAGGCCGCAGAAGCCAAAGAAAATTAAGGCTTCATCATCAGCTGCACCTCCAAAAGCTTCTCGTGTGAAGCCACTGGCCACTGCACCTCCTGAAGCCAGTGTGCAGTCTGAAGATCTTTCCCGCAACTCCAAGAAGACAGAGAAGAAAATGAAAATTGTCAAGAGAACTGATCTGGCTCTGACTCCTACTGCTATTCTGCGTGAAGAGCCCATTGATCTGTCCAGTGATGAAGATCTTGCTGATGATGCGCTTGAGCAACTGATAAAGAGGAAGGAAGAAGCAGAAATCTTCAACAACTTGCCTCTCTTTGACGTGGCCATCATCCATAACTTCATTGATGAGTGGTTCGACACCCCCAATCTAAGCTTTGAAGATTTGCAGCTTCCCATTGGCCTTAGCGTCTCTTTCAATGGCGCCATTGCTTCTGAGCTAGCTCTTGCTCAGCGCATCGTTGAGATGAAGAACAAAATTGATTATGAGAAGGCTCAATTCAAGAAGCATGTGGCGAAGCTCAGTGTTCAAGACGTCAGAAACTTCAAGGTCATGTTGCATGAGCTTAAAGAAGCTTTTGTGAAGAAGCGCCAAGAAGCTCAAGGCTCTCGTGAGCACATGAAGAGTTTGGCTGATAAGTGTGTGCTTGCCTACAATGAGGCTGAGAAGCGCAAGTCACTTGGCCGTCCTGGCATTGACCCCAGGATGGCTGCAAAGAAAAAGAAGAAGCTTCCTGCTGACCAGCCTGCAGCTTCAATCCAAGAAGCCCCTCGCATTATCTTCCCGAGCAGCATGACTGGCTCCAAGCCAAAGGTCACCACAACCGCTTCAGAACAGAAGAAGGCGAGGGTTGCCGAGGCTGAAGCCAGAAAGAGGAAGAACACTGAAGCCTTTGATGCCGCTCCCTCCAAGAAGAAGCGCAAGACCAAGAAGAGTCGGGCTGCTCCCACAGAGCCCCTTGTTGTTGAACCCATTTCAGTGCTTCGTCCTTCATCTGCATCCCAAGAACTTCGCATGACTATTCATGAGCCTGTTTCCACAGAGGCTCCTGAAGCTGAAGATATACCAGCAGCTGAACCCACCGCTGCTGAAGACATTGGTCATCATGACAATGTTGAAGATGATGAAGTTCTTCCTCAAATCGAATATAATGTGGTATTGTCGCCTATTCGTACGAACAGCGAAAACATCAGCATTGGTCGTCCTCTGACGCCAATTGCTCAAGATGCATCGTGGGCTGATCACCCACATCAACAAGACTCCCCCAGTACTCCCCAACAACAACAAACCACACCATCCGTCCAAGTTGAAGAGGATGAGGACCTGCCCACTCCATCTCCAAAGGCTTTGCCTGTACTACAAAGGCTTCGCAAAGGACCAAGGTCTCAAGTCCCTCTTCCGAGCGTTCCAGAAGGAGAAGTCAACCGTCAACCTGTTGCACGTCAAGTGTTCTTTGAAGCCACTCCAACTGTGAATGTCTCTGTGTCTGAAGCACAAGCTGCTGAAGACAATACGGCTGCATCAGCCGATGAGGAACGTCAAGAAGAACGTGTCCAAACTCCCCCCATGCCTGAAGAAACAGTTCATGAAGTGAACGTGTCTGTGCCTGACCCTCCAGCTCCTCAAGTGGAGGTTGAAAATCTTGAAGCTGCCACAACCAACGCAGGTGAAGCCAATGACGTTGTCATGGCTGAAGCTAATGTGGAGATTGAACCAACCAGTGTGCCTGAAGCTAATGAGGCCACTGCTCCTGTTCCGCCACCACGGCCCTATACAATCGAGCAAGCATACAACCATGGCGAGCTAATCACAGTAAGATGGCCCATTCTGGTCCCTCCGCCTAATGTCTCTGGTCCTCAATTTGATTATCACATTAAGCATAGGCCTCAGGTCCAGAAGCCCAAGCCAAGACTGCCAAGGTTTCTAGGTACTGCAAACTCACCAGGGTCTTTCAATGCGAATGGCTTCAAGAGCCACAACACATTCTTTGACAGCTCGAAGAACCCCTACACGAAGCCAAGAATATCATCAGATCAGTTCTGGAGTCATCAGCAGCGAAGCTATTACTCCTGTGTTCTATATGATCAAGGGCGCATTTTCCCTCATATGCGCCTCGACACTGAAGCCATTACTGGACTGCCCTGCTTAGAAGAAGCACTTGACTTCTTTCGTGATGCTGGTCTTCTCAGTTTTGTCACGGATAAAGAACACTGGAATGAAGAGCTATTGCTTCAATTCTATGCTACTCTGCACATTCGCGGCTACAACAGAGATATCAAGACATGGATTCTATAGTGGATGACTGGAAATGTTCATCATGAAGCCAAAGCTCTCGACATCATTGAGCTTACTGGCCTATCCACTCCCGAAGAACTCTATGAACCTGGTTGTCAAAATCACCACAATGCTTTGGAAAGCATCTTCCATAAGCCTGAACCCAATATGAGTCAGATGTTGAGCATGATGAAGCCTTTGCCACGTGATGCTGAATATCCAACAGAGTTCTTTGTTGAAGACCTTGAGTATCTGCCACGCACCATATATCACATCATCAGGCGAACTCTATGGCCTATCAAAGGACATTCATCAGCGGCAAAGCTTGAAGGAGCTATGAAGACTTTGGCCTTCTACATTCTCAATGGCATCAGCTTCAATGTGCAAGACTTCTTCATCAGGCAACTGGCTGCATCTGGATCTGATATGTTTGGTCTGAAGTTTTATGCTCCATGGGTCATGCGCCTCATCAAGCGACACTCATCTATCAACTATCAACCTTCTGCTCACAATCATGTGATTTTTCTACCAGAGGTTGATATGTCAGTTGAAGCTATATACCCTGAACCTGCCAAGAAGCCTCTTTGTCTTCAGAATGTCGAGCACCAAAGCTTCACCCAACCCATTGAAGGTGTTCAAGCAGCAACACAAATCTATCCATTGGCTGGAAATACTCGTCTGCCTCATCGAGCACCTACTGAAGCCACTGAAAGCACCATTGCCCAAAGGCCTCGGAAGCGTTCTCGTGTTCTCAATGACCGAGAGCTTCTTGTGGCCCTTCATCAAAAACAGGATAAACATCACTTTTGGCTCAAAAGGCAGATGCAAAGCCTCTTGGTGGATGTCAATCGCATTCGTAACCTTGCCACCAATAATGCCTTTGTTGCTCATGAAACTTGCCGGCGATCATGGAAGAGCCTGACCCTGCTTAGTGCTGAAGCAGATCTTCAAGACGATGGCTTCAATGAACGATTCCAGTTTGACTCCACTCCTCCATGGACTGTTGTCCTACGTCGTACTCCATCTCTTGAAGACTCTGAATATTCTTCCTCCGCGGCAACTATCAATGCCAGAGTGATCGATGACGAAGATGATGCTACTTCACCACCTCCTACTTCTGCATGCATCGACACTGCACCAAGTTCGTCTACACCGCCAAACGACAATGACAACCCTGCTGCTTCAACTACTCCTCATGTGGACGAGTAGATGCTCTATGTCTTCAAACCTTTTTGGTCATTACTGACAAAAGGGGGAGAAGCGTATGAGTTAGATAGTCTTCAAGCGGGTTCATATGGGCGGTTGCATTATATTTTTGCCTCGTGCTTACAACTGTTGCTTTTTAAAACATTTGGTTCTTTGAGTTGTAACACCTAAACTTGATGGTCGTCTGCTACTTATTTGCTTTACTGTGATGCGATGATAAATTCCGCATGTGCGATAATAACTTCCGCACTTAGATCATCCTGCAGACGTCCATTTTTCATTATGCATGTCATCCTATATGCTATATCATTTCATGCATGATGAATTATCTTCATAAGTTGAAGTGGATCTCCACAAGTACAACCTGCCATGTGCATTTGCATTCCAAAAGCAAAATTACTTATATGCACATCTTCAGGGGGAGCCCTTGCTACTTATGAAGACAATTTCCTATCCTTTACAATTTCACATACTTTATCCCCGTTGAAAACTTCAACCAGTTTGTCATCAATCACCAAAAAGGGGGAGATTGTAAGTGCATCTAGTGCCACCCCTAGTTGGTTTTGGAGTATTGACGACAAAGTTGGTTGAGGGACTAATGCGTTTGTGAGAATTGCAGGATAACGCAGGTAGTGTCCCTCATTGATTCGGTTTACCTACCGGAGATGACCCCTAAAAATGTATGAAGACATTGAAGACAATGGTGGTATTAGAAGATATTCATATTGAAGACTATGACATGAGAAGACATTGCGTGAAGACTATGGAGCGCGAAGACTGTGTGGTTTCGTTGTTTCCTTTTCTTCTTTGTTGAGTCATAGGAACCACCGTACTGTTAAGTGGGGTCCAAGTGAACTAAGTCAGAGTGACTGAAGTGATGCTCAACCCAAATCCTATGTCTTCGAGCGAAGACAATGAGAGCAAATCTTATCCAGAGTTGGATGAGTCAGCTTTGCTTGTAGCCCAAGTAAAGTTGCCGCGTGTGTTTGAAATCTGACCGTTGGAACACGTGTCAGTTCCTTAGTGACCCAGGGTCATTTCGGACAAATCAGGTCGGGTTGCCTTGTGGCTATAAATAGCCCACCCCCTACACCATAAGTTGGTGTCTGCTCAGAGTTAGTATACGGCTTTTGTCGTTTAAGAGCAACCCACCTCGTAGCATTTGAGAGAGAGAAATCCCTGCGAGGACAAAGCCCAAACACCCAAAGCCAAAGAGTGCTAGGCATCACTGAAGTCTTTCTATCTGTGTGACCTGAAGACTTATTACACTTGAGGACTGTGCATCCTCCAGCCGGTTAGGCGTCGCGTTCTGAGCATCCAAGAGTCATTGTGGATTGCCGGGTGAACGAAGTCTGTGAAGGTTCGGAAGTCTACCTTGAAGACTTACCAGAGTGATTGGGCGAGGACTAAGTGTCCTTAGCTCAAGGGGAATAAGGTGAAGACACGGTCTTCTGAGTTGAATCTCAGCCTCCCTAACCAGACATACAGTTGTCACAGCAACTGTAACTGGTCCAACAAATCATGTGTCTTCAACAAGTGACTGGTTCTATCTCTTCCCTCCTTTACTTTGAGTTTGTCTTCGTGAAGTCATTGCTTATCTGTCTTATTTGATTGACTTCATTTCTTGACTACTATTGTTGATTGGCTTCATACTATCTTTCATCCTGATCCTACTACCTAGCTGCTATTAGTCTTCGTACGTTAACGCTATTGCATACTCCCTCCGTCTGGGAAAAGTTGTCCTCTGCTTAGTTCATTTACAATTTTGCAGAAAACCCCTTCTAGCTTCAGATCTCTTGCTAATCAGACCCCGCTGCTTCTTCCTCCTTTCTTCGTCGCCAGCGCGCACCGTGGTCGCCCGCGCCACCGTCGGCACCCACCATAGGGTCGAGCGCGTGACGACGGCCAGAGCCTGCGCCACCGCTGTGAACAACCGCTGCCCCTGCCCACCTGCGCTGCCCGAGGCGAGCTGCATCGCCCGGACGGAGGCGAGCTGCGCCGCGCTGTCCACCTGCTCCTCTGCGGCGACCACCTTGACGGGCGGCGGCTCCACTTCTGAAGGGCGCTGCTCCGCCGCCATCCTCTCCCGACGTGATCCCTCCCGCCGCCCAGGGCTGCGTCGTTATCCCCTCCCATCGCCCAGGGCTGCGCTGCTATCCCTCCCGCCGCCTAGGGCCTGCACCGGCGCCACACAGCACCTGTGCGTGCCTGGGTCTCCAGCGCCTGGACCTGGAGCTCCAGGCGGGCCTGGAACTCAAGCTCATCCTCAACATCGAGCTTCTTCTGCTTCAAGTTGCTTCTCTTCCCCGGCGGGCCTGCTCGTGCTGCCGCTCGGAGCTCCCCTACTCGTGCTTCTGCCAGTGAGGAGAAGAACCCGAGCTCCAATTTCTGTACAGTGCGCTTGTTCATCAATTTTAAACACAATTGATCATCTACTCTGCAGAAATGTTGCAAAAAAGTAAACTGAATGTGTTCAACTCCAATGTCAAAGAAGTTAACTGAATGTTCTTGGTCTGGATAAACATGTCCTTCAGTTAACTGGACAAGACTAAATCAAAATGAATGTTCTAGACTGAGTATAAACAATTGGACAAGAAGCAGTAGGTGTACTCGAAATTCTAGACTAAATCAAACTGAATGTTGTAGACTGAGTAGAAAAAATTGGAGTACTGGAGTAGATCAGTTTGCGGTGAATAGGAGAAGCTAAATTTGAGTGAATACTCCACTATTTTCAGGCTGAGCTTGATATGCTCCGATCACACCAACCGAGATGCTCACACTGAATTTCAGTTGGTCTGTAACTTAAACTGAGATACAAAAAATTGAGTCAATACTCCTCTGTTTTCAGTGAGCAAGATTCAGTTAGATAACCACTCTTGCCGCTTTGCATGCATTGCTGGCAACTCCAGTAGCTTTACCAAAAAAATCGATCATGGCATCTACAGGTTACAAACAAATGAGCAAGATTCAGTTAGATAACCACTGCTAGAAGCATGTGAGTGCAAAAAACTTGACAACTGAAATTCAGTTAGATAACAACATTCTGAATTTTATACATGAACTTTGAAACTCTGTCAGTGCATAACATTCAGTGTCAATTGAATTTCCATGATTATATGCAGCTAGGTGTTCTCTAGTTACCAAAATGAACAAGGAGTACTTTTAATCTCTACTTTTCTCTTTCTTGTTTTTTTTTGCTTTTTGTCTAGGATTCTTCATGGTTTTCTTGTTATGATTATATGCTCACCATTCATCTTTTGTATAATCTTGTTATGAGATCAGACAGGAGCACACAATTATGGATTTGAATTTGATGCCGGAAGAGGAGGATGAAGCTCAAGAAGAAGAACAAGCTCAGCAGGGTGATGCTATTGATTTGAATTTGATGCCGGAAGAGGAGGACGAAGCTCAAGAAGAAGAACAAGCTCAACAGGGTGACGCTATTGATTTAAACTTGATGCTGGAAGATGAGGATGAAGACATTGAATTGAATTGGTTTCCTGAAGAGGAAGAAGCTCAAGAGGCACAAGAAGATGCAGAATTGGAAGAAGCTCAATATGCACAAGAAGATGCAGAAGTGCAAGAAGCTCAAGATGCACAAGAAGATGAAGAAGTGCAAGAAGCTGATGCACATGGCAATCCAAGAGGGAAGGACATGACAGACAAGGAGAGACATGGTGTTTACTTTGCTCTGCGAGTAATCGAGCTTAGAGATGGACAGGTTCACGTGTATGACAAGGTGCTCATCGCGACTATGCTGAATGTTCACCTGCGAACAGTTACAAGAATATGGAATCTAGCCAAACGACAACTTGCAGCAGGCCAAGAAGTTGATGTTTCAAGCAAGAAGAATAAAAGTGGTAGGAAGAGAAAAGAACTAGATTTGTCGAGAACAGCCACAATCCCTTTGAACAAAAGAAGAACAATCCGTTCTCTAGCAAGGTGTTTAGGTGTGCCCCGTTCAACCCTACATGACAGATTTCAATTGCAAGAGTTGAAACGCATCACAAGCACCATCAAACCCACCCTCAAGCCACAGAACAAGATAGCGAGACTAAAGTTCTACCTATCCATGATGGATGAAAGATGGATATCAAGTCCTTGGCCCAATTTCAAGCCAATGACAAATATGGTCCACATCGATGAGAAGTGGTACGACATGACCCGAGTGAAGAGTAGCTACTACGTACTGCCTGGAGAAGAAGAACCAAATCGAACTGTGCACAATAGTCATAGCATTGGGAAGGTAATGTTTCTAACAGCTGTGGCCAAACCTCGCTACAATGACGATGGGGAGATGACATTTGATGGAAAACTTGGCATTTGGCCGTTTGTGGTAGAGACCGAGGCACAACGAACAAGCCAGGACAGAGATAGGGGGACAATAGAGTTGAGGCCGGTCAAAGTTACTAGACCTGTGTGCAGAGATTACCTGATCAATAAAGTAATCCCTGTCATTCAAGACAAATGGCCTGACAGTGACGAGGACACAACGATCTTAATTCAACAAGATAATGCAACACCGCATGTCCTCCCTAACGATGCTAGTTTTCTAGAAGCCGTGGCACAGACAGATCTGGATATTCGATTATTGCAACAACCACCGAACAGCCCTGAGCTCAATGTTCTAGATCTTTGTTTCCACTGCTCCCTCCAATCCCTGACCGACTGCAGAGCGCCTATGAATATACAGGAACTGGTACAGGGTTTAGAGGAGGAGTTTGAGAACTACGATCCCCATAAGCTGTTCAAAAGCTTTATGACGTTGCAAGCAGTCATGGTGGAAGTGATGAAAGATCAAGGAGGAAACAACTACAAGATGCCTCATCTGCATAAGGAACGTCTACAGAATGCTGGAGAGGAAATAACCGGTGTATACTGCAGTCCGGAGCTAATTACTGACACCAAGGCCATTATAGAACAAGGAAATGAGTAGATAGGGAAAGGAAAAAGAAAGGGAGAAGGAAAGAAAAAAGGAATAGGAAAAGAAAGGATAGGAGTATGTCATGTGTATGTCTTGTGTATGTCATGTGTCATGTGTATGTCTTGTGTATGTCTTGTGTCATGTGTATGTCATCTACAAAATTATTTGGATTTATTGGAATTATTTGCATTAAGTTGGAATTATTTGAATTAAGTTGGAATTACTTGAGTTAGCTAGGTTTATTTGAATTAAGTTGGAATTATTTAAATTAAGCAAGGTTTATTTGAACTAAGTTGGAATTAGCTAGATCTTCTTCTTCTTCATCATCTTCTTGTTCTTCTTCTAGAAGCACAAGCAGTACAAATATTACTAGAGATGATGATCATTGTTATACACCATTTGTCCAATTGCAAACAATTATTCCAGAAGCTTGTGTATACACCATTTGTCCATTTGTCCATTTGTGTATATACTCTTAACTATAGTAAGAACTTGTCAAAATTCAGAAGATTCTTCTAAAGGTTACAGTGGCAACTCCAGAAGCTTTACCCAAAAATTGAGCATGGCATCTACAGGTTACAGTGGCAACTTCAGTAGCTAAGCCTGCCAAAGTACTCATGTCCTTTTCAAAAACATCATGAGTCCAAAATCTAGGAGACAGTTTTATGTGTAAAACATTCTGATTTTTTACACTGAACATTTCTGGATTACTAATTCAGTCCGAACATGTCACAACATTTCTGAATTTTGTAAACTGAACTTTGTATTCTTCTTGCTTTACTTGAACAAGAGGGCCATCATGAATCAAAGAGAGTAAACTAAATTTTTGTACTCTTACTTCCATAATCCATCATGAATTGCTAGGTATTGTATCATCCAAGCCAAAACACTAGAAAACCAAGATAGTTTAAGACAGAAAAAGAAATATTTATTTTATGTGTGTATGGAGTAGTTTTGACAGCAGTAGTTTTGACACAGTTCACAAGATATCTTATTCATACTCCAAGCATTATTCATACTCCAAGATAGTTTTGACAGCAGTATAATTGTGCTGTATGTCAATCAGTTTCTACTCCAAATTTGATTTTATTTGATAATTAAGTTACTCTAAATGGAGTACCAAATTTTGAGAACAAGCCATCTGAAAAGAGCACTAGCTAAGATCTAATCCTTATGTCCAGTTAACCACCAAATTAGGAGCACATCAGAGACAAATGTTCAGAGACAAACTTGATGTTAATTTAGCCAATGTTCAGAGACAAATTAGACTTGACAGTAAAGATCAAAATTTCAGACTTGACACATAAATCAGACTTAGCCAATGTTCAGTCTTAAGCAAATCTCAGAAGCAGCAAATTTCAGTAAAAAAAATCAGGTTTTACACATAAATAATGGACGGGAATGAAGGAGGGAGGCTTAACCTACCAACAAGACGCCACTGCCGTCGTCGAGCTCGCAGTACAGTATGTGCAGGGATGGTGGAGCTCGCAGTACAGAAGACGTCTCCGCCGCCGTCGAGCTCGCCATCGAGCTTGCTGTCGTCGGGCTCGTCGGCTACGTCTCCCACCGTCTGGCCTCGCAGCCACCATATCAGCCTCGCCGACGCCGGATCTGAAGCAGCCGGAGCAGAGTGCGGAGGTCACTAGGAAGGGGGGAAGCTAGGGGAGGAAGGCAAGCTGGAGTTGCGCGAGCAAGAGAGAGCGGCGGAGGAGGCGGCGAGCTTTGGCGGTGGTGGAGCTACGCCGCAGCGCCGAGGAGGACCTGGAAATGGCCGCCGCCGAGCAGATCGAAAGAAAAAATCAGTCTTCTCCTTGTTGGGGATCACCATGGGGAACGAGGAGGGGAACAAGGAGAGGGAAGCTGCGTCGGAGGCGTGGGGTGGGGGAGGCGTGGTGCGGGAGAGCTCCGGCGATGCGGGGAGCTGCGGGGGAGCCGTTGCGGGCAAGCTGCGGAGGAGCCGAGCTGCCGGGGAGCGGACCTCCGGCGCGACAGAGGAGCGGGAGAGACGGCGGGAGCTGTGGGTTTGTCGGGAATCTGCTGGGGGGGGGTTCAGAAAAACACCTTGGGGACAACTATTCCCGGACGGAGGGAGTACTTGACTATGGCTTGCTTGTTGTAGTCTATCTTCCGCTGCATATCAATTAGGTTATTTCTATTGTTTGTCTTCGAAACTTCCACGTTTTGAAGACTTTGATAAAAATCACCTATTCACCCCCCCCCCCTCTAGTCGATAACTAGCACT